>NC_045437.1:54464028-54505263 GCF_002776525.5 Piliocolobus tephrosceles | reverse complement strand
ACAAAATTCAACAGCCCTTCATGCTAAAAACGCTCAATAAATTCGGTATTGATGGAACGTACCTCAAAATAATAAGAGCTATTTATGACGAACCCACAGCTAATATCATACTGAATGGGCAAAAACTGGAAAAATTCCCTTTGAAAACTGGCACAAGACAGGGATGCCCTCTCTCACCACTCCTATTCGACATAGTGTTGGAAGTTCTGGCTAGGGCAATCAGGCAAGAGAAAGAAATCAAGGGTATTCAGTTAGGAAAAGAAGAAGTCAAATTGTCCCTGTTTGCAGATGACATGATTGTATATTTAGAAAACCCCATCGTCTCAGCCCAAAATCTCCTTAAGCTGATAAGCAACTTCAGCAAAGTCTCAGGATACAAAATTAATGTGCAAAAATCACAAGCATTCTTATACACCAGTAACAGACAAGCAGAGAGCCAAATCAGGAATGAACTTCCATTCACAATTGCTTCAAAGAGAATAAAATACCTAGGAATCCAACTTACAAGGGATGTAAAGGACCTCTTCAAGGAGAACTACAAACCACTGCTCAGTGAAATAAAAGAGGACACAAACAAATGGAAGAACATACCACGCTCATGGATAGGAAGAATCAGTATCATGAAAATGACCATACTGCCCAAGGTTATTTATAGATTCAATGCCATTCCCATCAAGCTACCAATGAGTTTCTTCACCGAATTGGAAAAAACTGCTTTAAAGTTCATATGGAACCGAAAAAGAGTCCGCATTGCCAAGACAATCCTAAGTCAAAAGGACAAAGCTGGAGGCATCACGCTACCTGACTTCAAACTATACTACAAGGCTACAGTAACCAAAACAGCATGGTACTGGTACCAAAACAGAGATATAGACCAATGGAACAGAACAGAGTCCTCAGAAATAATACCACACATCTACAGCCATCTGATCTTTGACAAACCTGAGAGAAACAAGAAATGGGGAACCCTAGAAGAAAAACCCTAGAAGAAAAACCCTAGAAGAAAATCTAGGTAGTACCATTCAGGACATAGGCATGGGCAAGGACTTCATGTCTAAAACACCAAAAGCAACGGCAGCAAAAGCCAAAATTGACAAATGGGATCTAATTAAACTGAAGAGCTTCTGCAGAGCAAAAGAAACCACCATCAGAGTGAACAGGCAACCTACAGATGATGGGAGAAAATTTTTGCAATCTACTCATCTGACAAAGGGCTAATATCCAGAATCTACAAAGAACTCAAACAAATACACAAGAAAAAAACAAACAACCCCATCAAAAAGTGGGCAAAGGAGATGAACAGACATTTCTCAAAAGAAGACATTCATACAGCCAACAGACACATGAAAAAATGCTCATCATCACTCACCATCAGAGAAATGCAAATCAAAACCACAATGAGATACCATCTCACACCAGTTAGAATGGCAATCATTAAAAAATCAGGAAACAACAGGTGTTGGAGAGGATGTGGAGAAATAGGAACACTTTTACACTGCTGGTGGGATTGTAAACTAGTTCAACCATTATGGAAAACAGTATGGCAATTCCTCAAGGATCTAGAACTAGATGTACCATATGACCCAGCCATCCCACTACTGGGTATATACCCAAAGGATTATAAATTATGCTACTACAAAGACACATGCACACGTATGTTTATTGCGGCACTATTGACAATAGCAAAGACTTGGAATCAACCCAAATGTCCATCAGTGACAGACTGGATTAAGAAAATGTGACACATATACACCATGGAATACTATGCAGCCATAAAAAAGGATAAGTTTGCGTCCTTTGTAGGGACATGGATGCAGCTGGAAACCATCATTCTTAGCAAACTATCACAAGAAGAGAAAACCAAACACCGCATGTTCTCACTCATAGGTGGGAACTGAACAATGAGTTCACTTGGACTCAGGAAGGGGAACATCACACACTGGGGAGGGGGGATGGGGGAGGGATTGCATTGGGGAGTTATACCTGATATAAATGATGAATTGATGGGTGCTGAAGAGTTGATGGGTGCAGCACACCAACATGGCACAAGTATACATATGTAACAAACCTGCACGTTATGCACATGTACCCTAGAACTTAAAGTATAATAATAAAAAAAAAAGAGTTAATATACAGCTACTACAACAATAAAAACAGGGTAATATTGGCAAAAGGATAGACACACAGATCAATGGAACAGAATAGAGAATCCAGTCATAGACACACACACACACGACATTAACTGATTTTCTACCAAGGTGCCAAGGCAACCTAATGGATTATTTGGTTTTTTCAACAACTGGTGCTGGAACAATTGGTCATGCACATGCAAAAAATGAATCTTGACCTATACCTTGCATCATACTAAAAAATTAACTCAAAACTTAAAACATAAACATAAAATCTAAAGCTATAAAAGCTTCTAAGAAAAAAATACAGAAAAATATTTACAATGAGTTAGACAAAGATGTCTTAGATACACACAAAAAACACAAATCAAAAAAGGAACATTGATACAATGGAACAATGGATTAAACCGGGTGTGGTGGCTCACACCTGTAATCCCAGCACTTTGGGAGGCCGAGGTGGGTGGATCACTTGAGGTCAGGAGTTCGAGACCAGCCCGGCCAATATAGTGAAGCCCCATCTCTATTAAAAATACAAAAAATTAGCCAGGCATGGTGGCACACACCTGTAATCCCAGCTACTCAGGAGGCTGAGGCAAAAGAACCATTTGAGCCCAGGAGGTGGAGGTTGCAGTGAGCTGAGATCTCGCCACTGCACTCCAGCCTGGGCGACAGAGTGAGATCATAGGGAAAAAAAAAAAGATACAATGGATTAAACACTTCTGCTTTTTAAAGGTATTAACTTTAAAAAATTAAAAGCTAGCCACAGACTGGGAGAAAGTGTTTGTAAAATACACACCTGATGAAACATTGATATCCAGAATGTATAAAGAACACTTGAATCTCAATAAAAAGAAAGCAAACAAATCAATAAAAATTATAGGCAAAAGATTGAAGAACTATTTCAGCAAAGAGGATCTACAGATGGCTAATGAGCATATTAAGGAAATGCAAACTAAAACCACAATGAAATAATTGCATACACCTACCAGGATGAAGGGGGGTGGGAATAACCCTCAGAAATGACCCCCTAAAGAAGGCAGCATCCTATAGTATATAGCATTAGACTCTAAGTCAAAAGTTCTGGGTTTCACCTCCAGCTACACCCATTGTGTAGCACTGAGTCATGGACCCCTATCCATAATTTGTTTATCAGCCCTGCAGAGATAATAACATTTGTCCTACTGATCTCCCAAGCTATTATGAAAGCTTCATAAGTAGTGAAATTCTATACAAACTTAAAGAACCACTGATAAGAGAACTTCATGAAACTGTTTGGGAAAGTATTACCATTCTAAAGGATATTTTGATAGCTTCACTACATACAGTCATCCCTTGGCATCCACCAGGGATTCGTTCCCTGTACCACCACCAACCCCCACCACCCCCACAGATACCAAGTCTGCAGATGCTTAAGTCCCTTACATAAAATGTTGTAGTATAGTATTTGCAAATAACCTATGCGATCTTCCCATACATTTTAAATCAACCCTAGATTACTTATAATACCTAACACAATGTAAATGTTATGTAAATAGTTGCTACACTATATTGTTTTTATCTGCGCTATTTGTATTATTATATTTGTATTTTTATTGTTTCCTTCTGAATTTTTTAAGCCACAGTTGGTTGACTTCAAGGATGTGGAACCCTCAGATACCAAGGGTCAACTGTACTTTGTGCATATGATACATGACTGAGAGATGCCTGCTTTCAAGCAGCTCACCATGCAAGAGGCAGACAAATCCTAAAAAGAATAAAGTGTTCTTAACAATAAGTAACCATTTAAATTAGCCAACCTGCCTACTTGGGGGAAAGAAGCTACTTTCCAACTCTGGGCATGAGTGTTAGATATTCTTCTGCCCCTCCAGATATATCTCTAATCTTCTCTAACTTGCTCTGTGCCCCAGGAGGATGAACCACGTGAATTCCGTCAGTGGGCTCCCTTGCCCTTTGGCTTCCAAATGTGTCTGTCAAAGGGGAGCCTGACAGGAAGGAGGAGGGAGGAGAAAGACAATGAAATCAGTACATGTGTCACACTGACTGTCTCCCTACAGGGTCACAGTGGGCTGACTACATGCAGTGATTGAATGTCTCGACTCTTGGCAGATGGTCCTCCCCATGCAACCCTCTCTCTACGTTCTGTTCCCTAAGAGTTGTAAAGGCATCCCATTGTTAACATCCCTAGAGTGCCACACTATCTCTTGTTGTTTCCCTATATCCTGTCCACACTTTTTACATTATTTTTTTTAATTAAACTCTCTTCACACCACTCGTCTGTTTCCTACAGATACACAGCCACCTTGTGTCTTATATCCTAGGGTGGATACCAAGGCTCTCATGCTAAAGGCAGCACGAAACATTCATTCCTTAAACAGCTACTCACTGAGAGTTGCCTTTGTGTCAAGTCCTAGGGAAGACGGCAGTAAACAATATAAAAAAAATTCTTCCCTCTACTCTGCAGTGGGTGATTAGAGAAGGCTTTCTTGAGGAGACAACATGGAGGCAGAATCCAAGACAATGTGAAAGACCCAGAAATACGAAGATGTCTAGAAAGAACTTTTTAGGGAGAGGGACAAAAGGTATAATGACTGAGGCAGAAACAGTGACTGAAGGAGAAATAAGCTTGGCCTTATGGGGGATACACATAAATCCATGTGGCTGAAGCAGAGTGAATGAAAAGGAGACTGGTAGGAATGGTAGCAAACATGAGACTTTGTGGTCATGTTAAGGAGTGTGGATTTGATTCCAAGTGTTATGGGAAGCTCTTAGGGGAGGGCATGGAAGAGCTTAGGCGTAGCATGATCTGTTTATATTTTAAAGATTTATTGGCTGCTGTGTGGGAGCAGACTGTAGAGCAAGAGTGGAAGCAGAGTTAAGATGGTGTTAAAATAGCTGAGATAAGAGAGGATGATGGCATGGATGAGACAGGTGACAATGGAATATGAGGAGAAGTGGTAATAGAAAGTAATCTAAATTTGTTTGTGAGTTGGATATAAAGTGATGAAAAAAAGGAACAAAGGATGCTACCAAAAAAGTTTGGTCTCAGTGACTCAGATGCCATTTACTAAGATGTGGAAAGCTTTCAGGTTGCAAGTTGTGGGATGGCATGGCTGTAGAGAAATGAGAATTGTGTGCCTATGTGAAACCCAAATTGAGATGTTAGAGAGGCAAGGAGATATGAGCTTCGGTCTTAGAAAAGACATGAGAATTCAGGAAACATCTGTGCGAGCTACCCATGTATGGAAATGGATGAGAATCCCCTGAGAAACAATGTGGCTGGAGAAGATTAGGGGCAGGCCCTGAGCCAGAGGATCACCTGGGGTTTAAAGCTTGGGGAAAAGAGGGGCTAGAAAAGAAGTCTGAGAAGAAGCACTCGTAAGAAAGAAAGATGATAATGATGCTCTAGCTTAGTGAAAGGACATTCAAGAAAAATCAGCTGTGCTAAATGTTGCTGAAAAGTGAAATAAGTTAAAGCTTAAAATGAAGTCATTGAGACCAGGCACAGTGGTTCAGACCTGTAATGCCAGCATTTTGGGAGACAGCCTGGTGGATCACATGAGGTTGGGGAGACCAGCCTGGCCAATATGGCAAAAACCCATCTCTACCAAAAATACAAAAATTAGCTGGGCATGGTGGCACATGCCCATAATCCCAGCTACTCTGGAGGCTGAGGCAGGAGAATTGCTTGAGCCCAGGAGGCAGAGGTTGCAGTAAGCCAAGATCGCGCCATTGCACTCTAGCCTGGACGACAGAGCAAGACTCCATCTAAAAAGAAAAAAAAAAAAAAAGGTCATTGAGTTTGCCAACATGTAGGTTGTTGATTATTTTAGTGTTGAATGACAGAGACAAATGTAAGTTGATGGGAAAATTGGAGGTTATGGAATGGAGACAGCCACTATTAGACAACTACTGGAAGGAGTTTTGGTGTAAGGGGGAGAAACTGGAGAAAAAGGTGGAGTCAAGAAAGAAGGATTATTAAGACAATAGAGTATATTTGTATACTGATGGGACTTATCTAGCCAGGAGAGAAATATTGATCTTGTAGGAAGGAGGGGAGCTTGTTGAAGGAACAAGGTTTTGAGAAGGTGAGAGGGAGTAGGTTCCACTCCATAAGTAGAGGACTTGCCCTTAGGGAGGGACTCCAATAGGAATTTTAAATTCCTGTTTCTAAATGCCACTGATATATAAGAATCCCTTGATATTTTTTTTGAAAGAAAAAAAATAGATGTCCCACAGTAGATTAATTGATTCAGAATCTCTGGAAGTGGGATTTTGGCATCAGCATTTAAAAAAATTCTACATACAGCTCATGTTGATAATCACTGATGCATTGAAATGGAGTGAAGTCAGGTTGTATGAGTACAAATGCAGGTAGTCTGATCGACTTGGTGGTGGGAGGATGAGGCAGTTCTCTGATTTCTTCTATTTTCTCAATGAAATAAGAAACAAAGAGCTGAGAAGGTGGTGTTGATTTGAAGAGAGAGAGTTAAGGCATGAAATAATTTTTAGAAGCAGGAAAGTAAATTTACTCATGAAATATAATAGAATTGCAAGGATTTGCAGAGGGCCCACTTGAGACTTGTGGGGAAAAATGTAATATGAGACTAAATTAGCACAGCTGTGTTTCTTCTCTAGCCACATCCATCCGGGTACAGAAGGAGTAGGTGGAGATGTTCTTTTGTGACATTTGAAGCAGTTGCCACCACTTGACTCCTGACTGAAGTTACAAAGTGGAGGCGGCTGCCTTTGGAAATTTCCTACCTCCCGCCTGCTTCCTCAAACTACTCCAGGCTGACCTAACCCTATCAGTATGATCTAAAAAGAGGAGCTAGTAAACCTAAATGGAATTCTAATTGGTAGAAGAGTTGAGGGAAAGGAAAGGAGATTTTAACAGTACCTTATTGAGCCATAATTTACATGAAGTATAAAATGTACAAATCTTATTGCTTAACAATTTTGCAATTTCTATACACCAGTATGTGATCACCACTAAATCAAGATATAAAAACTTTTTTTTTTTTTTTTGAGAGAGAGAGATTAAGTCTCACTGTCACCTAGGCTGGAGTACAGTAGCATGATCTTGGCTCACTACAACCTCTGCCTCCCTGGTTCAAGCAATTCTCATGCCTCAGCCTCCCGAATAGCTGGGACAACAGGCGTGCACCACCAGGCCAGGCTAATTTTTGTATTTTTAGTAGAGATGAAGCTTTGCCATGTTGGCCAGGCTGGTCTCAAACTCCTGACCTCAAGTGATCTGCCAGCCTCAGCCCCACGATGTGCTGAGATTACAGGCATGGGCCACTGCACCTGGCCAAAATATAAAACTTTGATCTCATTCTACAGAGTTCTTCTCCTGACCCTATAAAGTCAGTATTCCCCTACAAAAGGTAAACAATATTGTGATTTCTGTGCCCACAGATTAATTGTGCTTGTTCTTTAACTTCGTGTCAACGGCACCATACAATATGAACTCTTGTGTCTGACTTATTCTGCGTAATGTTTTAGAGAGTAATCTACGTTATTTCATGCATCAGTAGTTTGTCCTTTTGTTACTACTGAGAACTGCATTGTTTAAATAGACCACAGTTGTTTATCCATTGTCCATCCATGATGGCTATTTATATTGCTTCCAGGTTTTTGCTTTTATGAATAAGGTTGCTGTGAATGTTCTTTTTGTGGACATATGTACTCATTTCTTCTAGATATCTATCTAGAAGTAGAATATATATCTAAAATTTCCATGTTATAGAATAGGTGTATATTTAATTTTATTGGAAATAATTTTCCACAGTTGTCTATTTTACACTCCAACAGCCATGTCAGAGCATTCTGGATGCTCCACATCTTCACCAATAATTGATATTATTTGTCATTTTGGCTGATAAAATTGTAGTGGATGTGAGAAATAATATTTCTCTTTTTGTCATTTTATTTTACTAGTCACTGACTTGAAGCTCAGAGAAATAATATTTCTGAAGAAGACATTCAGGAGCCACTTGCCCACTCTAGACCTGGCACATCAAGTCAAAGTGCAACAACTCCAGACAAGAAGGAAATGGATCTGAGTACCTTTATCCTGAAAGGCAAGCTGGTATGTCTTAGAAGAGTGGCAGTGAAAAAAGGACTCTGCACAGATTAAGTAGAACATGAGAGTTGGGGGGGAAAGGCAGCCACATCCTCTGAAGCATGTTAAAAATATATATATTAAATGATACTTGTCAAAATATGGTATGGACTTTATTCAGGACCATCAGGGTAGGTACAGGAACCACTGCAATGGGATCTTGCACTGTGGGAGAGAGACTGGGCTCAACTCTGAAAACATGAGCAAGTGGGATTATAGCCGGGGAGCAAGGTGGGGGTCAGAGGATGGAAAATTACTGAGAGGAAGCATCAGGGGTAAGAGGGATTCTGGCTAAACCATTCTAACAGGATTCTTGCTGAAGACCAGCCAGGCTGATCAGACATCATCCAGAAGATGGTGGAGAATGATCAAGGATGATCAGAGGTCAAAGATGAAGGGATCTTGCTAAACTGACATAGCAAGTTCTTTGCTACACCTGGATTTTTACAAGGAAGTACACAGATGGGCCTAGGAAGAGGTTCAGAAGCCTGACTAAAGTTTGGTCAAGCAAAGAATCTTTGTAAAGATCTAACGTGTGACACAGGGGATTGAGTTAGCTAAACAAAAGCACAACTCTTAACTTCTGCCTCCTCTCTTGTCCTCTCCTCCTCCCAGCAAACATTCTCCCAACTCAGTATTGAATCCTTTGAATCCTTTGATTCTCTTACTTGATTCCTTTACTAAAATAACTGCTTAGATTCCTTAGGGGGCACAGATTATGGAGCCCAAGGAAGCCAGAGAATGATTTAAAAGGAGTTTCCTCCAATCCCAGTCTTCTGAAGGCTACCTTCCCACCTCATTAGGTAGAAGGACACTGGCCAGCACTCATATTCCCAGGATGGGAGACTCTAAGGATGATTATCTGATTTCTACCTCAAACTCAGAGAGAGCCTGGAGTCAAAAAAAAAAAAAAAAAGACCCTGACACAAGAGTTTCATTTGTTCATTCATTCATTCACACAAAGATACATAGATGATACATGTGTGTTGAGCCCGGATGTCTGGTCTCTCTTTTGTGCGAGAGATTGCCTATTCCCTCTTCCTGGGCATCTCTCAGGCCTAAATCTGTTACTCTTCCTGTTGCTAAATCCCCAAGTGAGCACAGGAAGCAGACAGGAAGTCATCTGCAAGAACTGACTTCTAATGTCCCTTCCAGTCTTAACAGTTAATCACTCTGGAAGACCAGCCTCATTCATAAGCGTAGCTCTGTGACTGGTGCTAGCCATTTTTGACGTGACTCCTTATGACTGATTGACTAGTAGCTTTTTAATGAGGCCTTTAAACTCTATGCCAGTGGTCTGAATTACTGTCTGATACATTTAAAACATAACAGCCCTGCTTTTGAAAAACAATTTGAACTATACAAGTGTAGTTCACAATATGCCCTAAAGATGGTAGTACAATAATACCTTGTGCTTCACCGTATCTTCAAATATGTTTAATTCTGCTAAATTATAAAACATGTTGAGGGGGAAATTTTATCATAAGAGATTGAAAAAAATCAATTTTTTGTTTTCTATTATTCTATTATTGCTACAGGAACGTGTCTGAAATAATAACATCTCACATCTGCATTGTACTTTAAAGTATGAAAAACACCATCTCTCCCATTATTTCACTGAATCCTCACAACAAATGAGTGTGATGATTATTTTCATTTTACGTAATAAAGTGCAAAGATTAATTATGAATTAATTATGTATGTATGAACGTACATAAAACAGTATAACAGTATGTGTTCATGTGCTCTAGTAAAGCAGCATAATCAGTTTTCCAAAAACCAGAGTTCTTTCCTGCACATATCTGCTCAGCAAAAAGCAAGTATCTATAGGTCCAATAACAGTTTAAATATCACAGGTTATTGTGACCCAGTAGAGGTTTGGGGTTAAAATCATAGAATTTGGATCTGAGGTTGTCTGATAAGTAGGCTGACCAACTTATCCTGGTTTGGTGAGGACTTTGCCAGTTTTAGCTCTGAAAACCACATGTCCTGGGAACTCCCTCAGTCCCGAGCAAGCCAGGACAGTTGGTGATGAACTTCCTGAGTCATCTATCCATTGGTTACCTGTTGATTGTCCTACAGCACTGTGAAAACTCCTCCAAGTGGTGCCCAGCACACCGCCTTACACTTAATACTAGCCAATACATTTTTGTTAAATTCGAATTCAGCTTTGTGTTTTGTTTGGGAAAAAAATGTCTTTTCTGCTGTTTCCTAGATAACACATAATCTTGGGACTCACTCTTGTTGATGCCAGACTCAATAGCTCAGTCATTTTGGTATCATTTTCTCATCTAGTGTCAGGCATGGTTCAAACATCCTTGAAAGTACAGCAAAGTACAGGAACTGAAAGATATTGTGCATGGAAGAGAAGAACCTTTCTCTACTTGCTTCTACCTTAACACGGCATAAAGCAAAACCAAGCTCTTTCACATTTCAGATATGTAAGCACTTCATCAGCGTTGAATGTATATACACAAATGGTCGGTCTTTCCTTGCCTTGCCCTTTAAACTATCTTGGATATGTGAAGATTAACATGCCCCTAGGAACATAAAAATAAAGGATCTCAGAGTTGAAGTAGACAGGAGAGTGTATGTGTGAATGTGCTCACACACAAAGCAGATGGTATGTATACAAATGTGGGAAAACCACTCCAGACACAATTCCCTGGACATAATTGTGATTCTGCCACCTTCTGTCCCACTCCAGAAAGCAAAGTCATTAATTAAGCGCAGTAGGAAAGCCAATAGACTGAATGGAAAATAGTTTGGGATAAAGATGCCAACCCCCTCATTAAAAGAAAAAAAAAAATCTTTGATATTTGTGACCTGTACAATGCCAGAAACTAAAACTATTCAATAAATTGTTATTCCAAAAAGTACACTGAACATGCGGTAGCATCTAGTAAAGTGAATGGCTATAAACTTTTAAAGTCATTGTACAAGTTCACTCAAACTACTATCAAACGTGAAAAGTAAATGTAGCTTTTTTATTTCTCTAATCTTCACCCACCCGACATATCTTAATGTCTTCAGTTTTAACCATTTCTTTTCAGTACAAATGGCCCTTTCAGGGAAATGCTGCCCCTCAGATGTTCCTCCCCAGCCTCCTCACCAAGATGGCAGCTCCACAGATATCCTGTGAGGAGACAGGTGTCAGACGTGACACGGCCTGTGGCTCTCTCACCAGTGTGTTCCTTGCCTCATGTCACACTGTCACATCAGCAACTGGAGTCAATGGCTGATGAATTTTTGTGGCTTCCTTGTGTTCCTTTCTCCTGATGTGGACCCACCGGGGCACTTCCTTCCGTGTAACCTCACATCTTGCTTTAAAGTCTGCTCCCTCCACAGGCAGTCAGCCCCACAGATCCAACTGTGTGGAGGGAGGGGATTAAGGAGAAAAAGACATGAAAATGAAGTTTTGAAAATATCAAGCTGATAGGGTGGGGTGTTTTTTGTTTGTTTGTTTTTTGTTTTCCTTTCTTCTCTCCAGTAAATTAAGCTCTCAGGCTGAGAGCCATTCTGTCATTATAGCCTCCAGAAAAGGATGGACAGGAGTGAGAATACCGCTTCAGAAATGGAGAGAATGGAGAAGTTCTCACAAGCCAGGAGAAAGTGACAATTTGGCCTCTTTCAGACACTAGGAGATTATGGAGAAGAGAAAAGGACAGACGTAGAGAAAGCAAGACTTCAAGTATTTGTTGTCTGACTTCTGACTTCCAGGCTATCAAAGAAGAGCAAGCTAGACAGGCTGAAGAGAAAGCTACAGACTTTACTGAACTACCTCAGGACCCTGCATCGCACAATTCCAGGGGGCATAACCATATGAATGGCCTTCTCAGCAGCTCCAGCCACTTTAGAGTAAACCTGGAAGGGTTATAAGGTCACATGGCATTGGGGCATTGCTGAGTCTTCCCGAGCTCCTGGGGATATGGAAAGTTTCTGTCACTCCGTGTGACATGTGGTAGGACACAGAGGGGTTGACATTGCTGACTGGTAAGTTTCTCAGGCTCATCCTGCAGTGCGAGCCATGCCTACAGGGCAACTACCCAGAGTGAGAATCAAATGAAGTTCACAGCTAGATGTCAGGGGGAATATGCCACATCCCTGACCGCTGAAGTGGGTCTGAATCAATGGACAATACCTCAGAGAAGACAAGACAAAGAGGATCTAGACCACAAGGTCGCCTGCTTTGTCAGTAAACTTCAGTAATGGGAGCCAGCAGGAGGAGCAGTGACAAGATGGATGGGCGCCATTATTTCGGCAGAAGCCAGAGAGCACAAAGATCCACTCACAGATCACAGTCCCCTCTCCTTCCCTGCCATTGCCTCAAGAACATGATAAGACCAGGACCCCAAGAGCCACCTTTGCCCAGGACAAGGCATTGGGTGAAGAACTGTGAAAGACAAAACACTTACTGGAAAGTCAGAGACTAAAAGGAAACCACTGAAATCAGAATAGAATGATAAATCCTTACTTGCGGTTCTCCTGGCCCACAAGACCCAAGAGAGTAGGAGTCAGGGAGGGGATGCATATAAGAAAAATTAGATTAATTGTTGAAAATCAAAATAACCACATTTTATTTGCACTTTTGTTGACAGAATGAGTTAATATGCCTTTCTGCTGTAATAATTAATAGAAAAAGTTTTTACTCTATTGATAATTCAGCAAATAGGTCTTTTAATAAATTACTCAATCAGCTAATTGCTCGTCCATAAATCACTATTTGGCAAACTGGTGCTCTACAAATTGGTTTTCCAGCAAACAAATCTTTTGATAAACTGTTTTTTAGTAAATTGATCTGTTTCAGCCTACAGCGAAGGAAATACAGAGGATCGTCAATCCCATGATGTTTATTTTTACTCTGTATGGTCTTAGCAACTCAAATTTTGCACTAGTTGCAAGCACTTTAAAATATATTTATGTTGATTTGATATCAGCATCTGCAGCTTCACTATTATGCTATAAACATAAAAGCTAATGAATTGTGCATGATTAGTCACAAATCTGGTGTGAGTGGCTCTCCAAATACAGTTCTAGTCTTTTCTAAATCTTCTAGGCATGACCAGAATGTAACGGAAGAAAGGGGGAAAATGGGGTTGGAAGGCAGGTGAGGCAAGAGGAATGAACGATACAAATAACCCTGAAGCAACCTGGGCTGGCACTGTGAAAATTCACAGAAAAATTACAAGTCTTTCTTACCTGGAGCTTGCCTGCCCTGTGCTGTCTTTGACACAGTCAGTTGTCTCTACTTCAAACCACTCTGTATTTCTACAAAATACAGAATTCTTCATCCTGGCTAAACTTGGTTGGTGCACAGCATGCAACATTTTTTCTAAGGCCAACATACCAAAAGATGAGGCTTGTGTATCCCCAGGAGCATCTGTAGTGAGACATCCTTTTAATCAAAATTACCCCCAATGTCATACTTCACAGTATCTCTGCCTCATTAGTTCGATCCTAGCTCTCTTTGCTCCAACTCAATGTATGCAAGTCTGCATCTTCCCGATCTCCCGGAATACCAACTCTCCCCAACTCCCCTACCCTGCCCCATTCACCCCTGCCACAGTATTGTCTCTTGTTCTCAGTGTCCTGTCTTGACTACTCTCCCTGCTCAGTGCTCTCCAGTGTAACCTCCCCTCAATGACCTCAGCCCATACTGATATCTCAATTTCTTCTTTTTTTGAAACTCTATAAGCACTGCTTGCCTGTATCACACATTTTGGCTCTCAATACCATCTGTCTTATATTTACCTATACTATGTATTTGCCACTCCATAAGCTTCTTGAATTGAAGTGCCTTGTCTTAGTTCTGTGATGAGGACATCCATATGAACTCTACTAAAGGTTTATAGAATTTAAAGGAATTTTCAGCTGTAACTTTGCTGTGATTTAGAAATAATTGTGCTTGCTCGTATGCTCAAAATAGATACTATACCAAATCATTTAGTAGAAAGAATGCTTTCAAAAAGATTTTTGTAATGACAGGGAAATAGGGTTTTCAGAAATGGAACTGAATTGGTTCTTTAAAAACAACTTTGGAACATAATATTCTTCTTACAAATTTATTGATCACACAGACCTAGAGTATATAGATATTTCTGGAAAAAATAAATGAAGTGTTATAGAATACATTTAGGATCCAAATGAGATAAAGAGACATACCCATAGACTTTTATCTCATTTGGATCCTAAATATATTCTATAACACTTTTTATTTCAACTAAAAAGAAGAAAAACTTATAAAATGCAAAGGCAGAAAATAAAGAAATAATCTTCATGTCACAGTAGGTCATAAATTGAATATTGGGTGTTTTTAAAGAATGAATATGGCCAGGTGCAATAGCTCACGCCTATAATCCTAGCTCTTTGGGAGGCTGAGGTGGGAGAATTGCTTGAGCCCCGAAGTTTGAGAGCAGTCTGGGCAACATAGTGAGACCTCATTTCTACAAAATATTATTAGCCTGGTGTGGTGGCACGCACCTGTGGTTCCAGCTACTCAGGAAGCTGAAGAGGATAGCTTGAGCCTGGGAGGTCAAGGCTGCAGTGAGCTGTGATCACACTACTGCACGTTAGCCTGGATAACAGAGTGAGACCCTGTGTGAAAAAAAAAGAGTGAATACAATATTGGAGAAGAATGAAAAAGCATATAAACTAATAAATAGGAATCTGAAAGCAAAATAACTTTTGACAAAATGTTCATATACAAGTCTATCTTTAAATCAAGTTTCTTAAAATTTCCTAAAACAAACAACATCAATTTGTTAATGTAGTTTATGTATATCTCAAAAGTAGAAGTATTAAATACTTGTGAGCATTATGATACATTCCTTTTGCTCTACTGTGATTGGTTAATCCTTAAGGTATTGAATTTTCATTTGGAAATGTCAGCTAGAGGTATGAAGATACTGGAATGAAAAGGCAGAAGAAATAAAGGCTAAGAAAAAAGAAAAAGAAAGAATTCTATTTTCTTTTACAAAATAAATAATTCTGTAAACAAAATTCTTGAAAACAAAATTTTGTAAACAAAAACAAAAGCATTTTGTAAACATAATGCTATCTATATAACTGCTATGAATGTTTTTGATGTGTATGTATCTAAATGTTAGCAGTATACATTTAAAAACATAGTGACAGGCCGAGCAGTGGCTCACGTCTGTAATCCCAGCACTTCGGGAGGCAGAGGCGGGCGGATCACAAGGTCAGGAGATCAAGACCATACTGGCTAACAGGGTGAAATCCCGTCTCTACTACATATACAAAAAATTAGCCGGGCGTGGTGGTGGGCACCTATAGTCCCAGCTACGCAGGAGGCTGAGGCAGGAGAGTAGCATGAACCTGGGAGGCAGAGCTTGCAGTGAGCCGAGATCGCGTAACTGCACTCCAGCCTGGGGGCAGAGTGAGCCTCCACCTCAAAAAAAAAAAAAAAATATATATATATATATATATTTATTTATATATAGTGACAAATATTAGAAGAAATAGCTAACAGACTTGAAAATAGGACCTTTGTCTAAAGGAAAATGAAAATGGAATAGTACAGGGAACAAGGACTGTTGTTTTTTTCATTATAAGCATTGTAATACTAATTGATTTTTGAAACTATCCATCTATGGCTATGAAAAAATTAAAATTAAATTTTAGCAAAAGTATGAGATACTAAGAGTTGATTGGAGGTTCTGTCAGCCTGGGTGCAGCTTCTTAGTTGGTAGTGACCTCAAATTGGGGGGATTGGGTAGAGAACTATATCTATATAGATGGGGGATCTGCAGCTGTTATTAAATGAAGGCCTTCTCTCTGAAGCTGTTTTCCAGAGAAAAATCCATGAAAGGAAATTAATAGTGTCTACAGGTGTCCAACCAAAATTTAAGTGTAAGCATGTTTTTAGAGATTTGGAGATTATCATCAGAACTAAGCAAATTCAGCCTCTGAGAAGAAAGACTGGTGGTGAGGAGGATAGAATAGCGAACTAGGCTAGGCGTGGTCACCCACGCCTGTAATCCCAGCATTTTGAGAGGCAGAAGCCAGTGAATCACTTGAGGTCAGGAGTTCGAGACCAGCCTGATCAACATGGTGAAACTTCATCTCTACCAAAAAATAAAAAATTAGCCAGGCGTAGTGGCGCAGCCTGTAATCCCAACTACTTGGGAGACTGAGGCAGGAGAATCATTTAAATCCAGGAGGTGAAGGTTGCAGTGAGCTGAGATCGCTGTCACAGCACTCCAGCGTAGGCAACAGAGTCAGACTCTGTTTCAAAATAATAATAATAATAACAATAGCAAACTAGTGTTTTCCATTACGAGTCCATTTTAAAGATGTGCACATACTTTTGGGAACACTTAAAAAACTGAAACCTTTTCTTTCACTGCAATCCATTAGGAATCCTTTCCAAAATGTAAATAACCACTTACCACAGGAATAGTGTCATTTTCATCTTTGTTTCTCCCACATGACAGAGTCTGGTGCTTTGTACATATTAAGTGACCGATGGCTGTTGAACGAATGCATGAACCTTGTTATTTACCTTCTGCTGCATGTTCTCCATGTGCCCTTCCAAATTCCTCTTCAGTTGTTTCTACTCTGTCTGTTGGCTTCCAGTTGGTTCAGCCAATTGGAGGCTGTTCCAGGAGACCTAACTACAGGAAGAGAAAGAGGACCAGCTGTCTGTTCCACCAGCTCTCTTTCTCTCCCTAGGCAGGTAACAGATCCACAGTGGCTGTGTTCCCTGACCCAAGTTCACAACTTTTGCTAGGCAGCCTTTTCCTATAGCTATAGTTCTCACCAGATTCCAGTAGCCACACCCTCTCCTTTTCCCTTCGTATCTAGGGAAGGTAACAGCTTCCTGTGCCTACTAATCCCTTATAGTCTTTTCAGGCTACTATATCAAAGTACCATAAAATGGGTGACTCAATAAACAGAAATGTTTTTTCTCACAGTTTTAGAGGCTGGAAGTCTGAGATACAGGTGCCACCATGGTCGGTTCCTGGTGAGGGGCCTCTTCTGGGTTGCAGACTGCCATCTTGTATCCTTAGGTGGCGAAAGGAAACACGGCGTCTCTTTTTTTTTTTTTTTTTTTTTTGAGGCGGAGTCTCGTCAACCGGGCTGGAGTGCAGTGGCCGGATCTCAGCTCACTGCAAGCTCCGCCTCCCGGATTTACGCCATTCTCCTGCCTCAGCCTCCGGAGTAGCTGGGACTATAGGTGCCCGCCACCTCGCCTGGCTAGTTTTTGTATTTTTAGGAGAGACGGGGTTTCACCGTGTTAGCCAGGATGGTCTCGATATCCTGACCTCGTGATCCGCCCGTCTCGGCCTCCCAAAGTGCTGGGATTACAGGGTTGAGCCACCGCGCCCGGCCACGGTGTCTCTTTTATAAGGGCACTGATACCATTCACAAAGGCTCCGCTTTTGTGACCTAATCACCTTCCAAAGGCCCCATCTCCTAATATCATCATATTGGGAGTTAGGATTTCAACAGGAAATTTGGGGTGACACAAACATTCAGCCCATAACATCTGTATATGTTTCATCATCCTGCCTAAACCCACATCTCTGTACACAGTCCTTTCTTTACATTTTTTCTATTTCCTTTTGATTCTTATTATTAATTTTTGTTCTATTTTCTGCTCAAACCTTGACAGATGCAACATCTACCTAATGTCTTTAATCAACCCAATTCAATACATCTTTAGGGGACACAGCATTGTGCAAAGTAATGTGGAATTATGATATGATACACTTTTGCCCTTTAGTTGTTCAGTCCGGTAAGGAAAATGGGAAGAAATATAAATAATTATATATTTATCATACTTATATTCATCAAAGAGAAATGAAAACTATTAAAATAGGATGACTGGTAAACTCACGGAGGACAAACAGTCTTTAAATTAGCTCTTTTCCCCATTTTTTACTAAAGGAACTTTTCAAAGGAAAGTGAATGAGTTGATATATATCTGCCTTACCCTCTGTCAAAATTGGGTTAGGATAATTACCTTAATAAACATAGTTCTGGTCCTGGGACTCATTCCACAGCTATATCATATATATATACACACATATATGATATATATACACACACGCATATATATACACACATATATATGTGTGTCTGTATATGTGTATATATACATATATTTCAAGATGTTTGATAGTTGATATGTGCCAATAATAGCACTCTAGCAGAGTCCTAGATCCTTTAGTATTAATGAATGCATAAATGTTATCTTAAAAAGCAGTAAATACCAGGCGTTCAAGAATTTACAGACTTAGAGACACCCCAGGATAGAGGGAAAGGAAAAAACTTTCCTGACTCTATTCTTTTTTTGTCTACCCTCCTTTGCTTTGTCATGTGAGAGGTTATGGTATTTTGGCAGGAGAAAAGTGGAATTTGTAAACCAGGATTTAAAAAAATTATATAATAGGCAGTTAACACCAGTTAAGAGCATGGATTTTGGAGCCAGGCCAACTGCTTGGGTTCAAATTTTGACTCTGCTACTTCTTTAAGCAAGTTGTTTAGTATCTCTGTCCTCAGCTATGCCATCTGTACAATGAGGATAATAGCAGTCCTTATTTCACAGGATCACAAAGAAAATTAGATGAATTAATGTGAGCAGAGAATTTGCTTATAGTACATGCTATTTAAGTATTAACTACTGTATTTTCCGCACTTATAAAATCATTATGAAAACCTTTCTCTGAATTAGGTTTGGCCTGGCATGTGGGTTGACTTCTTTAGTACAAAGAATTCTGGCTGGGTGCAGTGGCTCACGCCTGTAATCCCAGCACTTTGGGAGGCCGAGGCGGGTGGATCACGAAGTCAGGAGATCGAGACCATCCTGGCTAACACAGTGAAACCCTGTCTCAACTAAAAATACAAAGAATTAGCCGGGCATGGTGGCAGGTGCCTGTAGTCCCAGCTACTCGGGAGACTGAGGCAGGAGAATGGCATGAACCAGGGAGGTGGAGCTTGCAGTGAGTGGAGATCGCACCACTGTACTCCAGCCTGGGCGACAGAGCGAGACTCCGTCTCACAAAAAAAAAAAAAATTCCACATGGCCAGTCTCTTGAAATTCTGCCAAATATCTCTGCCTTAATTTAATTTTCCCAAGATGAGTCCTGATTGGATATAACACTATGAAACATAGCAAAATTTAATATTAACTTATAAGCTCTTTAAATAATAAGTTATACAGGGCTCAAAGAAGGAAGAGATTGTGCCGATTTGGAAAAGGTTAGTAGATGCTTTATGAAGGTTAATATTTGAGATCAGACATTTAAAAATCAGTAGGACTTAGAGGGGGGAAGAAAAAGTACATCTCTGTCCTCTTAGGAAATCATTTTTAGTTACCAGATTGTGCTTGTCTTTTGTTTATAACAGGGTACACTTTCCAAAAGCACTTAATCTTCCCAAGGCCAACAATAATAGGCTCTAATGTTGTCTATTCTGGAAAAAAAAAGAAAGAAAGAAAGAAAGCCAAATAAAGGTTATATAACCATGTTACAAATTTTAATGCTTTGTGTGCCATTTTGCCAGAATTTTATTGAAGACTGTAAGGTCACAATAGGTAGTACCAACTTGAGTGTGTGTGTGTGTGTGTTTGTGTAATCCACATGCCAGTCCTTCTCTCCCTGCTTCTAAGTGGTATTCTTCTAGTGTATTTGGGGGAAAGGAGGGTATGGCTCTTGCCTGTTCTGAATCAGTTTCACACCACAGCTGCTTCTCTCTGCCTCTGTTAGCAACCCTGTGGGCCATCATTCACTTTACTGCTAGCCGCTGCCAGGACACACGGCCTGCTGCTAGGACACATGGCCTGCTGCTCTCTTGAAAGAATGTTGCTAACCCCTGTGGGTGTCAGCAAAGGAGTGAGTATGGGACTAGTGATTTTACTACCCTGACTATTTCCCTCATTCCCACCCCAGAAGGTTGTTCTGGCAAATTAAATTCATACTGAAGATCTAGAGTCAGAGGGAGTTTTCTTTGTAACAACACAACTCATAATGAATATTAGATGTCTTTGGTCTTAAGTGTCTTCTGCACATCACACCACTAGAAATTCTTGTCCATCTATCTTATTGCCAGACTTCCCTCTCCTTCTCCTCCCCAAACCCTCTAACCTTCCTGATTAACCCCAGTATAAAATCTTTTTTTATTATTATGCAGATCAGTATATCCATCTTTTTGTTTCATCATCCTCTTTAAACACATGACCTCAGGGTCTCTCTTTCAACTTTCAAGCAGCTCAGCAAGGTATTTCCCTAAACAAAAGCATTTTCCTCCCTAAGACAACTCCAGTGCCAGGTGCTCAAAGGTAAACATGATGAAATGGAGAGGAATCCTCACAGAGCAAACCTATAGTTGAATATAAAAGGATCGGTCTAGATAGTTATTCCTCCACTGACATGCTAGCAAAGCTACAGATAGTAGCAAAGCAAAAGACCATCTTTGCTTAGTCAAATTAAATATTAGATTACTTAAGTTGGGTCCCCTAGAAAGAGAGCTGAGATGGGAACTACTGAGCAAGTTTGAATATCCTCAAGTGAAATCTGCAGAGGAATGAGGAAAGAAGCATGAGGGCAGGGGAAAAAAACATTCAAAGGTGTGGTTTTTGTCTAAATCTAGTTTTTGTCTGACCTCACAGGGAACTCTGAACAACAGTAACACCACAGGGTTATATTAACTGGAGACAAGAGGGCCAGACTATTGTACTCACATGTCAGTCAGACGTTGACTGGGAGGAACCCTGAGGGGAGGCTGTAATTTCTCAAGCAAGCCCAGGTGAAGTGGCTCTTGTTGGCATTGGGCAATTCTCAGGAGAAGGATACACCTGTGAGCTGTTATCAACTAACATGCAAAGCAGCCGGAGGAGGGCCTGATGCAGCCTAATGAAGAGAATGGGTGAGGAGCAACGGTAACATCTACTACAGTGCCCAACACCTCACAGCAGAACCTCCTGTCTCAGTGCCCAGGTCTGGAGCTGACAGGTAGCTTTGGAGCTGGTCAGACTCAGAAAGAGGTCAAACACACACCAAACTACATTCAGCCAAAGTAATTTTCTGTATTTTTCTTTCCATACCCCAAATTAAAATTTCTACTCCCTTTGTATTTTTATATTTCACATTTTTACTTTATTATGACTCACTATCCATAAACATTTACCATTCTCAACTTATGAGTATTGTTTGATTCCACAAGAGGTACAACCACAGCTGGATCTAGAGAAAGGTTAACATAACTAGATACGTGTGTGAGGCTGACATATGATCAGAGCATTCCTGGGCTTCTGTTGATTGGATTGTTTATTGACAGATTAAATCAAGTCTTAGATGGAGAGGCACAGATCCACAAAACAACTGACTGCTGTTGCAAAAGAAGTAGATGTAGTGTTCATTTAATATTTTATATGCAGTTTTCCCCAAGTAAATATTTGAAAACGTTCTATTCATCTCATAATTGCAGATAATATAAACCAAAACACAATGATTCTCTATAACAAAAAAGAATGAAAAATAATACGCACTTTTATACTGTATAGTATTGGAGCCAAGATTTGCCAGTTGCAAAGAACACTCAACCTAATTCTATTAATGAAATAAGTTAATTTCAAGGACACAGAAACTTCACAGACTCCAAGGACAGGGAATGACTCTGAGAGGTGAAATAGTTCTCAGCAATGGTATGGTATCCTTCACCCCGATCTTTTTACAGCCTCATCCTATTGCCGTAATCTCTCAGCCGTCTTTCTTTACCTTCTCACTTATACATAGCTATCAGACCCAATTGTACATTAAACTCTAAAGACTGAAACTTCTCTCTAGATCCTTTGGTTCAAATCCTGATTGGGTGACCAGTAAATTCTGTACAGAATGGGAGGAGTCCTGTCACCTGCTGTCTGCTCAGCAGGGCTAGAACAAGAAAGTTTAAACCAGAAAATTAAATTGGGTATGATGGATCCGTCAATGTATCCATACATTGGTACATAGAGTTTACACAAACCATACATGTTCACTTCTAGTAACTGGATATTCCATGTTCATCCTGTTAAGGCCAAGGGAGAGTTTATTTTGGTATAGCCTGAGGCCTGGAGACTAATAAGGCCCTTGAACAAATAAGCCTACTTAATTCTTCTAGGATCCGTTCTTAGATGACTATACTAATTCTAAGAGTGGAGTAAACCAGACAATAAGGAGGACACCTGGAAGAAGTTTTAGCTTTGGACTATGTTCAATAACCCATAATTTTCTCCACAAGACCATAATTTTCTCCACAAATAATTTTGTTTTAGGACACATAGGTTGAAACTAAGATGGCAGATTCTGCTCTAATCAGCTCTTCTTAGTTTCATCCAGCTCTCTGAAGCTCCAAGACGGTATCTGTCTCATAGGCTAGTCTTATGCCTTTGAGGAACAATGTTCAGCATTATACACAGCATGATTAGAGAAGCGTTCGGATGGGCGTGACTACTCCAAAAGTCCTCTTGCAAAAAACCAGCAGCAATGTCTGAAATTTTATCATTAAGGATTCACCCATGCCCAGATGGGTTTCTAAATACTGTTCCTCATTAAAATAATAATATACCTTGGAAAATGGCTGACTCCAGGGCAGGAGTAGAGAAAGTTTAAGGCATAACGGGACATCTTCTCACAAAGCAAAGTAGTCCTCAGAACTGATTAGGTCATATCAAAGGGAGATAGGAGCTGGCTTGTAGAGACTTGCACTGGCCATATTTGGCATTAATTATAATTTATTCACTAAATTTAAGCATCAAAGAGAATAATGACAATAATTGATTATAACATCTAAAAGTCTATAGTTAAGAGAGAAAAAAGCTCATCTTTATTTTTTAATGCAGCTAATAAATATAGATTAAATGACAGAAGGAAAAAAATCACCATTTTGTAACTTAATTCCTAATATTTTAATTGGCTGAAAACGAAATCCTCAATGGGTTCCTAAACCACCACGTGAAAAGACATTGTGAAAACTCAATACCAAAATATGACCTCATTGATTGCTTACTTAAAATGGAAATGTCTGACAGTCAACCCCAAATCAAGTGATCAAACATATTATTATTATTCCAACTTATTATTATCAATAATGAGCCAACCTAACGTTATATGCATCTTGATGTGATGCATTATGAAATATGGAAATATTTTATCCAAAATGTTTACCTGAGATTGATCAAGCCTATAGATCTAACTTAAAGCTTATAAGAAACAGAGAGAAGATAACAAGTTTAATTATACCGTGAGGAATCTTCTATAAATCAGCTAGCTTGATTTCTTCAATAAACCATCAAAAATGTCACAAAAACAGTGAAAAAAAAAACAGAAGTATTCTTCTGAGTTAAAAACAATGAGGAACATATCAAACAAATGAAATGTGTAATCCTTGACTAATCCTGAATTTTTAAAAATGGCTATAAAAGTCATGGCTGGAAACATTGGGGAATATATAATAGATATTAGATGATATTATGGCATTATTATCAACTTTCCTAGGAATTGTGTCTGTTGTGAGATGTTACTTCGTTATCAGGTGATTCATACTGAAGTATTTAGGTATACATATCATAATGTTTGAATTTATTTTCTTATGGTTCAGGAAGAAACCATATATATATATACACACAGAGACAGTGAGATAAAACAAATGTGGCAAAGTATTAACAATTGATGAACCAGACGAAGGGTATGCAGAATATTCATTGTACTATTCTTTCAACTTTTCCATAGTTTTGAAATTTTAAAAAATAAGAAATTTGGTAAAATAATAGAGGTAAGCATTTTTAAATGTAACTTGGAGTGAAAATCTCCATGGCAGTCTAGCCATGTGGCAAAGAGGGAAAAAGCATTTTCAGGAGAGGAATACAAGCAGGCTGTGGAGCAATCACTAGCTAGAGAGACTAGCATGACTAGCATGAGACTAGCATGAAGCCAAATGCTAATATTCAAGACAATGGGAAAAGGCCTCAAAGGCAATTCAGGATTATTCAAAGCATCCCCTCCCATTACAGGCCTAGAGGCCTGAGAGGAAAGAATGGTTTCATGGTCCAGACCCAGGGTACTGCTGCCCTGCTAAGCCTCAGGACACTGCTCCCTGCATCCTGACAGCTCTGGTTCCAGCCTCAGTTCAAAGGGCCCCAGGTACAGCTCACACTGCTACACCAGAGGGCACAGCCATAAGCCTTGGGAGCTTCCACGTAATGTTAAGCCTGCAGGTTCACCAAATGCAAGAGTAAAAGATACTTGTCAGCTTCCACCTAGATTTCAAAGAATGTATGGGAAAGCCTGGTGCCCAGGGAGAAGCCTGACATAGGGATGGAGCCTCTCAGAGAGACTCTACTAGGGAAGTGCAAAGGGGAAATGTGGGGTTGGAGCCCCCATACAGAATCTCCAACAGGGCACTGTCTAGTGGAGCTGTGAGAAGAGAGCCACCACCCTTTCTATTCTGGGAGGCAAGAATGGTAAGGCCACCAGCAGCTTGTACCCTGTATCAGTTCAGGGTTCTCTAGAGGGACAGAACTAATAGGACAAGTGTACATATGTAGGAGAGTTTATTAAAGGAGTATTGACTCACACAGTCACAAGGTGAAGTCCCACAGTAGGCCATCTGCAAGCTGAAGAGCAAGGAAGCCAGTCCAAGTCCCAAAACCTCAAAAGTAGAGAAGCTGACAGTGCAGCCTCCAGTCTGTGGCCGAAGGCTCGAGAGCCCCTGGCAAATCACTGGCATCAGTCCAAGAGTCCAAAAGCTGAAGAACTTGGAGTCTGATGTTCAAGAGCAGGAAGCATCCAGCATGGGAGAAAGATGAGGCTGGAAAACTCGACAGGTCTGCTCTTTCCAACTTCTCCCTGCTTTATTCTAGCCCTGCTGGCAGCTAATTAGATGGTACCCACCCAGACTGAGGATGGGCCTGCCTCTCCCAGTCCACCAACTCAAATGTTAATCTCCTTTGGCAACACCCTCACGAACACCCAGGAACAATACTTTGCATCCTTCAATCCAATCAAGTTGACACTCAGTATTAACCATCAGACACCCTAAGCCTGAAAAAGCCATAGCCACTCAACTCAAACTTGTGAAAGCAACCATGTGGGCCACACCCTGCAAAGACATAGGGGTGGATTGTCCAAGGCCTTGAGAGCCCATCTCTTGCACTAGCATGCCCTGGATGAGGGGCATGGACTCAAAGGAGATTTTTTTGGAGCTGTGAGATTTAATAACTACCCTCCTGGGTTTCAGACTTGCATGGGGCCAGTTGTTCCTTTCTTTTGGCAAATTTCTCCCTTTTGGAATGGGAATGTTTACCCAGTGCCTGTGCCACTGTTGTATCTTGGAAGTAAATAGTTTGTTTTTGATCTTATAGGCTTATAGGTAGAAGGAATGTGCCTGGAGCCTCAGGTGAGATTTTGGAGTTTTGAATTAATGCTGAAACGAGTTAAGACTTTGGGGGACTATTGAGAAGGGATAATTTTGCAATGTGAGAAGGACATGAAATTTGGGCATTCAGAGGAAGAATGATATGGTTTAGATGTGTGTCCTTTCCAAATTTTATGTTGAAATGTGATTCCTCAGTGTTGGAGGTGTGGCCTACTGGGATATGTGTGTCCATGGGGCAGATCCCTCATGGATGGCTTAGCACCATCCCCTTGGTAATGAGTGAGTTCTCACTCTGATAATTCACAAGGAGAACTGGGTGTTTAAAAGAGCCTGCCACCTCCTTCTGTCTCTCTTGCTCACACTCTCAGCATGTGATATGCTGGCTCCCCTTCATCTTCTGCTGTGAGTATAAGCTTTCTGAAGCCCTCACCAGAAGTAAATGCTGGTGCCATGCTTCCTGTACAGCTTACAGAATTGTGAGCCAAATAAATCTCTTTTTGTTATAAATTATCCAGTTTCAGATATTCCTTTATATTAGCAACACAAATGGACTAACATAGTCTTATAAAACATTTTTTAAATTCTTTGTAGAACTGAGATCTCACTATATTGCCCAAGTTGGTCTCAAACTCCTGGCCTCAAGTGATCCTCTCACCTCATTCTCCCAAAGCACCAGGATTACAGGCATGAACCACCATGCTCAGCCCACATAAGGTATTTTTAAATATGGATTTTTTTAATCAGTAAATTGAAGTGTAAATGTATGTTTATTATTTTAAGAGTAAAATCCTTCAATACTTAAAACAATTAATTTTCCTGAGCATGATGGTTTTAAAATATGTCAACAAATTATTTGCCACTCCTCCAAATGGGGACCAGTTTTAGTGACTCATTTCTAACAAATAGAAAAGTGATGCCATGTGACTTCTGAAGCTAACTCATAAAAAGAATAGCTTTCATCTGACTCCCTTTCCGAGTCTTCAAGTGACAATAGCATAGCCCAGCACAACATCCTAACCACAGCCTCATAAGAAATCCTAAGCTAGAACCCCCCGCTCCCCGGTAAGCTATTTCTGAAATTCTAACCCATAGAAAGATAAGTATAATAAATTTTACTATCATATGTAGCTACTATGATTTAAGATAATTTGTTACACAGCAATAGATTAATAAACTGCATTAAGATAACATGCCCATTTGATAGTATGCTTTAAAAACCTATTTAAAATGTCTACTTTTTGACACAAAAATTCCACTTTTCAGAATTTGTCTTAAGAAAAAAATCAGACATGTATACAAAGATATATATAGAATAATATTTGTTCCAGCATCACTTGTAATAGTAAAGTAGAAAAGCAATCTAAATTTCCAATAATAGAGAACCAGTTGTATAAACTATGACACATCCAGGCAATGAAATAGAATGCAGCTACTGAAAGTATGTAACTATCCTTGGCTGTCTATTTATATTTAAAAGTAAGGCATTAAAAAGCTGATTATGGTGGATTATGCCTGTAATCTCAGCACTTTGGGAAGCTGAGGTAGGAGGATCACTGGGGGTCAGAAGTTTGAGACCAGCCTGGTCAACATAGTTAGAACCCCTCTGTGTTAGTCCATTTTCACATTGCTGATAAAAACATACCTGAGACTGAGCAATTTACAAAAGAAAGTTTATTGGACTTACAGTTCCACATGGCTGGGGAGGCCTCATAATCATGGTCTAAAGTGAAAGGCAAGGAGGAGCAAGTCACATCTTACATGGATGGCAGAAGGCAAAGAGAGAGCTTGTGCAGGGAAATTCCCATTTTTAGAACCATGAGACCTCGTGAGATTCATTCACTGTCATGATAACAGTGTGGGAAAGACCCGCCCCCATAATTCAATCACCTCCCACTGGGTTCCTCCCATGACATGTGGGAATTGTGGGAGTTACAATTCAAGATGAGATTTGGGTGGGGACACAGCCAAACCATATCACTCTCTCTACCAAAAATAGAAAAATTAGTTGAGTACAGTGGTACATACCTGTAGTCCCAGCTTCTTGGGAGGCTGAGGTGGGAGGGTTGCTTCATCCTGGGAGGTTGAGGCTGCAGTGAGCTGATTGTGTCACTGCACTCCAGCCTGGATGACAAAGTGAGCCCCTGTCAATAAAAAAAATAAAAATAAAAATAAAAATAAGCTGTTTAGCAGCTCTGTATTGGTAGGAGAGATTACTAACTTGGAGAGTTCTGGTGAACCCTATCTATTTCATTAGTCCTCTCCCAGCTATCACTAATTAGACCTTTTTCCTAAGGCTGATGTGTTTCTTGCAGAGAAGAATACTCCAAACTTCTACCTTGTGGGAATAATGCTGGCTGCCAGCATGCTAGAACCTTGGGGATAAGGCAGCTGAAAATCTAACCATTTAGTTTGTATTAATTTCCACCCTCATTTGTACCCACAGATCTCAGATACCAAGTCTAGTTGTTAGAGGCGGGGCCTGGGGGGTTGTGTTTGAATCATGGGGACAGATCCTTCATGAATGGCTTAGCACCATCCCATTGGTGATGAGTGAGTTGAGTTCATGCAAAATCTGGTTGTTTAAAAATGTGTGGCACCTTCCTCCTAACCCCCCAACCATATGACATTGCCTGCTCTCTTCTTCCATGATTATAAGCTTCCTGAGACTCTCACCAGAAGCAGATGCTGAAGCCATACTTGTACAGCCTGAAGAATTGTGAGCCAATTAAACCTCTTTTCCTTATAAATTGTCCTGCCTCAGATATTTCTTTGTAGCAATGCAGAAATGGACAAAGGCAATGGGCATAGTGGATTATTACATTAATGGTCTTCAGTGAATCATACCTTTGTATGGATGAGCTTGCTGTCTTGGAACCCAGCTCATATGATTATATTGAAAGTCCAAGCTGATTACTGAATGATGAGTGAGCACATGCAGAAATAGGCCCCGAAACCACATAGAGAAAGAGGCCCAGCCATCCTTCAATCATCCCTAATTGAATGTAGCCTCAAGAGTAGTGTCAGATGAGAACAATAAAAGAAACACTCAGCGAACATATAGAATTGTGAAAAATAATAAATCACTGCTGTTTTACCATGCAGCTTTGGGGTGCTTTGTTGCACAGAAATAGATATGTGATGCAGTGTGGGAAGAGGCAGTGAGCTTTGCAGAGTTGGGAAGGTGATCTGGGACTAAATTGTATGACCTTAAGACTTTAAACCTATCTTCTTCAGCCCACTCAGCTCAGCAATGCTGCCTTCAAAGATACCTTGAATTCCCAATTTTTGGGCCTTTTCAGGAATCTGTGAATTAGATTGCTAAACATTAACTTAAATGTGCAAGTCCATTTTACCATGTAAGGTAACATATTCACAAGTTCCAATGAATACGATATAGACAATTTGGGGGAGTTATTTTATATTTCTTTCTTCACTTAGACTATCTTCTATGTCATTTATTAGAGATTTAAGATTTGCCCCAAAGAAATCTTGTATATTCATGCATAAATTAATTCTTGTTTGCAGGCTTGCATATTCATACGTAAGTTAATTCTTGTTAATGGTATCTAGTTTCTTATGGACTATGATTTTTTTAATGCTCCTCTTGAATACAACAAACTTGCTGAATGCCTCTGTTTGTTCAGAGAGATCTATTGATTCTGTGGTTTTGTTCTAGGTAAGTGATCATCCTGTGCAAATAATTATTCTGTGCGAATAATCTTTTCCCTTCTGTGATAGTCATTAGTGCTATTCACCAAATATTTCCACTTCTTCCTCTATCCAGATACAGAGTAGGATTGTACTTCCCTTCTATGTTTGTTTTCTATTGCTGTTATAACAAATTACTGCAAACAGTGGCTTCAAACAACTCAAATTTATGATGTCCAGTTCTGTAGGTCAGAAGCCTAACACAGCTGTCACTGTGCTAAAATCAAGGTGTTGGCAGGGTTGCATTCCTTTTGAAGGCTCTAGGAAAGTGTCTTAATCTGTTCCTGCTGCTATAACAAAATACCACAGACTAAGTAATTTATAAGTGATAGAAATGTATTCCTCACAGTTCTGGAGGCTGGAAAGTCCAAGATCAGAGTATCAGTAGATTCAATATCTAGTATAGGCTTACTCTCTGTTGCCAACATGGCATCTTGTATCTTCTGAAGGGTATAAATCCTGTGACCTCACATGGCAGACAAAAAAAAGGTACAAATACTGTATCTTCATGTGGCAGAAGAGATGGAAAGGATAAGCATCTCTCTGAAGCCTCTTTTATAACAGCGTTAATCTCATTCATGAAAACAGAATCCTCAAGGCCAAATCACCTCCCAAATTCCCCACTTCTTAATACCATCACCTTGGGATTTAAGTTCCAACCTATAAATTTTGCAGGGACAGAGTTATAGCAAGGAAGAAACCATTCTCTTTTTTCTTTTTCCAGCTTCTGGAGGCTACCCACATTCCTTGACTTCTTAATATCATCACCTTGGGATTTAAGTTCCAATCTATAAATCTTGGAGGGACAGATTCATAGCAAGGAAGAAACCATTTCCTTTTTTTTCTAGCTTTTGGAGGCCACCCACATTCCTTGACACATGGCCCCCTCCCTCTACCTTGAAAGCCAGCATTATAGCATCTCTCTGACCCTGCTTCCATTACCACATCTCTTTGTCTGACTCTCTTCTGCCTCCCTCTTCTACTTAATAGGACCTCTAGAATTATATTGGGCTCACTGGAATAATCCAGGATAATGTCGCTATTAAAGTCAGCTGATTAGCAACCTTAATTCTATCTGTGACATTAAATCCCATTTTCAATATAACCTAACATTGTCACAGGTTCCAGAGATGAAGATATGGATATCGTTTTTTCGTTTGTTTGTTTTTGAAATGGAGTCTCACTCTGTTGCCCAGGCTAGAGTGCAATGGCATGATCTCGGCTCACTGCAACCTCCACCTCCCGGGTTCAAGTGATTCTTCTGCCTCAGCCTCCCGAGTAGCTGGGATTACAGGTGCTTGCCACCATGCCTGGCTAATTTTTGTGTTTAGTAGAGATGGGATTTCACCATGTTGGCCAGGCTGGTCTTGAACTCCTGACCTCCGGTGATCCACCCACCTCGGCCTCCCAAAGTGCTGGGATTACAGGCATGAGCCACCTCCCCCAGCCGAAGACATGGCCGTCTTATTTTTGTTTCTTTTTTTTCCTTTGTTGTTCTCCATTTGACAGTTTAAATGATTTTTCTTCATCTAATAGCTATACATTATATTTTTTTCATTCGATGTTGTCTTTAACTTAACACCCATACTCAGGTTTATTTGCACCTGTTGATTTCTTAAGCTTATCAGTGTTTATAAATTAATCCCAACAAGAAAATTAATTTGACACACTCTTTTTTAATTTTTATGTATTTATGTATTATTTATTTATTTTGAGACGGAGTCTCTCTCTGTTGCCAGAGACACTGCACTCTGGAGTGCAGTGGCATGACCTTGGCTCACTGCAATCTCCGCCTCTCGCATTCAAGCGATTCCTCTGCCTCAGTCTCCTGAGTAGCTGAGACTACTGGTGCATACCACCATGCCTGGCTAATTTTCTTGTATTTTAGTTGAGATGGGGTTTCACCATGTTGGCCAGGATGGTCTTGATCTCCTGACCTTGTGATCTGCCCACCTCGGCCTCCCAAAGTGCTGGGAGTACAGGCTTGAGCCACCATGCTGGGCCCACACACTCTTATGTGCTTGTAGTACTCCCCACCTCATAGCCCACTTATCATGTTGCTAATATCTAGAATTTTAATTTCTCTTTATTATGAATATGATTTTTAAATTTTCTTTAGTTCTGGTTTTTAAAAATAAAAAATAGGCCTTAATAAGTTATCTGACCACCCACGCTTCCCATATCTCTTGCCCTAGATTCTAGACTTTTTGCTCTTTCTTCACAAGTGTTTACAGTAAAAACCTTTTTGTGGTATACCTTCGGAGGCTGTACAACATGAGAATATTTTTCTTATATTTTCAAATTTGATTGACAATTTGGGTGAATTTAACATTGTAGTTTTGAAATTATTTTTACTATCTTAAAAATATTACTTTATTGCCATTTTTTATCTCATGTTGCTTATTTTAAAAATCTGATGTGTTATTTTTATTCTTCTGTTGATCTATTCTTTGCTTTTATAGTTTTTGTCTTTGATATTCTTAAACTTCATTATCATCTCTGGATATTTCTTTATTTCTCTTTTCCATCTGAAGTCTTTCATCTTTTTAAAACCTTTATCCAAAATTATTTCTTAAATATTTCTCCTCTTCATCTTTATTGTTTTCTCCTTTGGAGTCTCCCATTATCTGAATGTTGGATCCCTGCCCTTCTAAATGGCTTGGTTTCCTTTTCTGTTTTATTTTTTATCATTTCTTGCTGCTTTCTGGAAGAGTTCTTCTGATTTTTTACTTCAGTATCTTGCTCCTTAGCAATCTATCTCTGTATCTATCACATACTATATTAAATTCTCAAGATTTCTGTTTTAATATTTCTAATTCAGATGATAAGTAATGTTCAGTTTATGGGATTTTTTTTGAGACAGTTGAATTATTCAGCTGTTAGTTATTTTGGCCTTTGAGCTTATGTTCCCCTGAAGGTATCAGCTATTCTCTCCAGTAATATGCACCAGAGAACACCCAACGTCTATATCAGTCCAGGTGTGTTTAAGGATAAGAGAGAAGATGAGTCAAGGATGCAGAGCCTCGGGCACAAAAGAACCGCTGCTGATCTCCTGCTGCTACTCCCAGTCTTTCCCTTTGACCCTTAGGGAAGAGTAGCATTTGGAATAGACTAGGTTGAAATCCTAGGCCTAAGGGTTTCAAAGAGTAAGGCTGAAAGACTGACACTGGTCTGTTTTCATGAACACCCTTCCCCGGCAAGACTTTAATGCTGCTCTGATTTTGCCTTCAGGGCTCTAGTGTCAGAGGTGAAAGGGCAGATAATGATTGTTTGAAGACAAACCAAAACAGAGACATTGCAGAATTTATAAAACTTTCTTCTACCTATCCTCTCTTTGCCAAAGACAGCCACTCTCCACACCAGATTGCACCATCCAACCCCTCATAATGTTTAGGACAGATTTAATCTTCCCAGATATTTTTCACTGATGGTTATTGGTACTGGTTTCTGGAATCCATGCCTCCCTGTAACATTTACAGTTATTTCAGCGTTGCTGTTGGGGTAGGAGTCTACAACCCAGGCTAGTCTGTCATCTTGGCAGAAAGCAGACACAGGACATTTTTCTAGCTTTTCTATCCACAGTGCCGTCATAGGGTTCAAAAACATTGAAGTCATTTTTGCAGTCACTAGAATGTATCATAGTATCCACTATTTTGTATTCTTACCAGCCATTTGTGTAATCATATATTTCACTAATTCAATAGAAAGAAAAAGTGCACCTCACTGGTTGATTTGCCTTTCTTTGTTCTCTAATGAGATTGAAGTATTTTCCCACGTTTACTAAGTAATTGGCTTAATGCTCATGAGAATTGACTATTTATGGCATTTGCCCATTAGCTATTTAAAGTTTAGCAATTTTTCTCATTTATTTGATCTTCTGTAATTTATTTTGATTTAAATTTTATTCATTTATTTTGATTGGTACTGAGGATTTTCTTGTAAAGTGCATTAGAAAAGGTCTTTATATATGATAAGAGCAATAATAAAAGATCTGGTGATGCCACAATGAAAGGATTCTCCTCCAGGAGCTCTCTATAAAATAGAGACTTTAACTCTTTTTTGTTTCTATGTGCAAATGTTATTATTTGTAGGCATTCAAATCTGTTGGTACGTTCCATTATTATTTTATCTATTGTTCCTAAGCTTGTAATTTATAAAAATATCTTTTCATAGTCTGCAAGCTGTTAAATTATATTTTATTCTGATTTCTAAGCTTTAGTATTCTATTAGTCAATCTTTTACTCTATCTGAAATGAATTTAGGGGATGAGAAAAAAGTTTAAAACACAAAAATTACAAATTGACTTTCCAAATGGACCTTGTCTGTACCTTTTATCCAGCTAAATTATTACCACAGTGGATGGCAAAAGGCCATGAATACAGGAATTGCAAGGAAGATAAATACTCTGTAGTCAAAAAAAAAAAAAAAGGTTGCTCAGCCAAAAGAGAATAATGACAGAGAGGAAACTCATAAAGTGTTCTTATAGAGACTGTTTTGGTTTTATTTTGCTGTTCTGATAGCTTGATTGTGGGGGAAGGGGAGCAAAGGGAAATGGAAAAGGCTAGCTTATTTTAACTCTTTATCTTATTGCAAAATTGCCTGAATAATACAAGAGAGGGCTTGAATTGCTACAGCTGGTGCCGCTTAGCTTGGATCACATGGAGTTTCAGGGATGAGCTGAACTATGACTATTATACTTTGCTGAGCTGATTATCCTTTGTTTCCTGAATAAACTCAGTACCTATGATTCACTTCTTCATTTTTTTCCAGTTTCCTTTGATTCAAATATAAACAAATATATAATGTATACACTCTTATTCTTTGATGACCATATTGTTGACAGATCATAGCTCCATTCTCCTTACTGAAACCTGTCAGTCACCCCAAACGCTTATCTTTGGCTTCTGGGCAGCCTTTGTAGAACAAGAAAAGAAAAATATGTTGTCCTTTTTTGCTAATTATCTGGAAAAATAAGATACCTAGACGACAAAAAATGTTCCCAGTACCCTTCCTGTGTGCATTCTCCCTGTGGAAATAATTTGCTTGATTGAATTTATATAGCTCTTGCCTTCATCCTGGTGGAAAGTATTTATCAAGCTGCTTTCAGACTTTATGCCTGGATAATTCTGTTGCTTGCACATTAATTGTCAAATAACATGAACTAAGTCAGTTTCCTTCTTTGTACCTTAATGTTCTCATCTGAAATAACATGTTGCTCCTATTTGAGAGTTAAATTACTGAAATATATTTGTATAAATGTTTGAGTATCATAGTTAAAATTCTTAACTGCAAAGGAGAGGTTAGAAAATAAATAAGAGGAAACGTAGTTTTAACCCATCTCTCCCAACGGGTAACAAAGTGATCTTATCTGGTCTTTGCTTTAAATGTAATTTTGTTGTTATGTTTAAGACCACAGTGTCTAACATATATAAATATTTCTTAAATAAATGAATGAATAAAATTTAGCAATTCAAATCCTATATTCTAAAATTAACTTAAGAATGTATGACAGCCTAAAATTAACCCATTACAGAAACTAATTTGAAGAAAGTACATTAAATCATTAGACAGACAAGTCCATGATTCATTTTGAAAAAAATAGGCCGGGCACGGTGGCTCAAGCCTGTAATCCCAGCACTTTGGGAGGCCGAGACGGGTGGATCACGAGGTCAGGAGATCGAGACCATCCTGGCTAACAAGGTGAAACCCCATCTCTACTAAAAAATACAAAAAACTAGCCGGGCGAGGTGGTGGGCGCCTGTAGTCCCAGCTACTCGGGAGGCTGAGGCAGGAGAATGGCATAAACCCGGGAAGCGGAGCTTGCAGTGAGCTGAGATCCGGCCACTGCACTCCAGCCTGGGCGACAGAACGAGACTCCATCTCAAAAAAAAAAAAGAAAGAAAAAATATATAATACTATTTTACAACTTTAAAAGCTAATACTATGAGAAGGCAATTAAGAAGAGCTCTGTGGTACTTTGATTTATTTTAGACTGTTTTCTTATTCCGTTAGAAACAGTGGATTAATATTCGGTGTTGGATGTGTGTAATTCAGATTAAATGAAGGAAAACAACACACTTTCATATTTCAAATTCTTTTCACTGTATTGTGAGATCTGGCTTCTATTGGCCTTTACTACCCAGCATCAGAATAGGTGCCTTTCTGAGGTGGCTGTTACTCAATAGAAGTTGTCATCAAATGATAGTTTCCTGAGTTGGAGTTCTCTTACGAGATTAGCTGTTCTGTTGTTACTCCCATCACCTTCCTGAAGGAATAGGCTCAATGTAGGTAAATTGTCAAGCAGATTCGGAGTACCTGGGAGCCTGGGTGGGGAGAATAGAATTATAAAGAATAAGAATGAACACCAAAAGGATAAGGAGGAACTTAATTTCACCTGACTGTCTTCATTTAATGTACACTTTTTTGTTAGTCAGTCAAGCAACATTTATTGATCTCTCCTGTGTGCTAGCACTGTGCCAGGTTCCATGACAGCTATGTAGTTGTCATAGATACAGCCTCTTTCTGTTTCAAGGGGTTTATAATCTAGAAAAAGAGACAAAATGAAAACACAATGATAACAAAAGGTAGAATGAGATAAAGGTCATAGGCCTTCACGCATTCATTCATCTTCAAATTCATCTTCTTCCATTTTCTCTTTACTCTAAACAGGCTCTTACCTCCACCAGTCCTCCAAAACTGTTTCCATAAAGCTCACTAATGACCAGTTACTAAATCTAATGGCCAGTTCTCAGTCCTTATGTGACCTATTAGCAGCATTTGTCACAATCTATCATTCTCCTGGAAATACTGACTTCCTCTGGCTTCCAGGACAATGCAGTCTCGGGTTTCCTCCTCTCTCATTCTGGACTGTTTTTATATCCTTTATTGGTTCATCCTCTTCTCTTAGATTTCTTTATGTGAGAGGTCCCGGAACTTGGTCATTGGTCCTCTTCTTTCCTCACCCCCTTGATGATCTTATCTAGGCTTATTACTCTAAATACTATGTTCATGCTTTTCTTGATGACTCTCAAATTTATCTCAACTTGGGCCTCTTTTCTGAACTTGAAATTCATATGTCCAACTGGGTTCTGCACATCCCCACTTGAATGTCTAATAAACATCGTTTATTCAACATGTCCAAAACTGAACTCCTGATTCCCACTTCCCCCAAAACCATCAATCCACAACTTTCCTTCTCAGTTTATGTCAACTCTTTTGTTCCATATGCTCATGATAAAAACCTTGGAGTCACCTGTGTTTCTCCTCTTTCTCTCACATCCTATATGCAATCTGTCAGAAAATCTTATTGGCTCTGCCTTTTAAAAAATGCAAAATTTGACCAGGAGCAGTGGCTCATGCCTGTAATCCCAGCACTTTGGGAGGCCAAGGCATGCAGATTGCCTGAGGTCAGGAATTTGAGACCAGCCTGGATAACGTGGTGAAACCCTGTCTCTACTACAAATACAAAAATTAGCCAGGTGTGGTGTCACACACCTGTAGGCAGGAGAATCTCTTGAACCCAGGAGGCAGAGGTTGCAGTGAACCATCAGATCACCCCACTGCACTCCAACCTGCATGACAGAGCAAGACCCCACCTCAAAAAAAAAAAAAAAAAAAAAAGCAAAATTTGACTACTTCTCAGCATCTCCTCTGCTACCACTCTGGTCCACCTACCCTGGTCCTGTCAGATTCCCCTACCTTTTAGCTGTTTTCTGTACTTATACCTTTGACCCTCTCCTTTGGACTCTAGTATCAACCAAGCTGTAATTCTTTTAAAACATAAGTCAGATCCTGTCATTTTTTATTCAGAGTCCTGAAATTACTTCCCTTTTCACTCCACATAAAAGCCAAAGTCCTTACAAACATTCAGAAGGGCCCCAGATGATGTGACCTCCCCTCCTATCATTCTCTTCCTTGCTCACTCTGCTCTAGGCACACTGTCTGCTGCTATTTCTCCCAAACACAAAGAATGTTCTTATCTTAGGGCTTTGCACTGGCTGTTCCTCCACGTGGAACACTCTCCTTCCAGATGTCCACATGACTGACTCCCTCAGCTCCTTCAAATCTTTGCTGAAATACCACCATTGCAACAGGACTCACCCTGACCACCTTATTTAATACTGCAAATTGTGCACTTCAGGTTTAATGCTTTTCTTTTTCATTTTTCTACAGTACATAGGACTTTTTAACATACTATACCATTGATTTATCATCTTTATCATCTGTCTCTCTCTGCTAGAATCTGAACTCCATAAGGGAAAGGATCTTTCTCTTCTTTATTCACTGTTCTCTCAAGCACCTAGAACAGTGCCTGGCATATTACAGGAGCTTAATAAAATTCATCGAATTGAAATTGAATTCATTCAACATCCAGTTGGCAAATACAAACTTACCATCCACTGTGTGCCAGATTCTAGGCTAGAGGCTTAATATTCAACAGTGAATAAGATGGACTTGTCCTTACGTTTATGGAATTCAGAGATGAGCAGGGATCATAGCCTCTGTGCAAGTAATTGAATGTGGTGACTGCTTTGACTGAGGAGTACAGAGCATCATTGGAGACATACATCAGGAATCTCACTGAAGTCTAGGAGTCAGGAAAGGCCTCCATAGGGAAAAGATCTAAGTTCAAACTTGAATATAATATGAGTGGAAGTAGGGAGGGCAAGGAGAGAGTTCTAGACTGAAGAAATGGGTTGGAATTGTACCAATGAAGCATGTATAGAAGAAATAGTTTGTTTCTGACTGGGGTGAGGGAGGTAGGCAGCATAGATGAAATCACATCTTAAAAGTCAATTGAATCCACCAGGACAAATGGTAGGGATTAATAAGAGTGTGGAGGTGAAAAATGAGGGAACTAGTTTCAACTTAAAATTAAGAGGCAGGAAAACGAAGTTTATATGCATCAGTTTGCCTGTGGTATAGAGTTGAGTTCTTAATGGAAGCACTGAGAGAGGAAAGGCAGATTGAAACAGAAGGTAGTGAGGAAGTCCTGGAAGTTTTTGCGAAGAACTGTAATGTGATCTGAACTTAACTTTAGAAGGATTTCATTTAGGCCGGGCGTGGTGACTCATGCCTGTAATCCCAGCACTTCAGGAGGCCAGTGTGGGCAGATCACTTGAGGTCAGGAGTTCGTGGCCAGCCTGGCCAACATGGTGAAACTCTGTCTCTACTAAAAATACAAAAAGTAGCCGGGTGTGGTGGCAGGTGTCTGTAATCCCAACTACTCAGGAGGCTGAGGCAGGAGAATCATTTGAACCTGGGAGGCGGAGGTTGCAATGAGCTGGGATTACGCCACTGCACTCCAGACTGGGCGACAGAGCAAGACTCCATCTCAAAAAAAAAAAAAAAAAAAAAATGAAAGATTTCATTTAGTTGCAAGGTACAGACACTGGGAGCAGATGACAGTGGTATAGCAGAATCTCTAAGGAAAGTCACTAAAGCTTCTACTTTCTGAATTTTCTACTTTGAAGGCTCCTGGCAAATACCTTGTTTCCATTAAGGAGTGAAAGGCCAAAAAATGAAACCAAAACTCACAGGAGATCAAAATAAACACAAAAATTCCAATTTACTTATTTATTGTGAGAAATATCACTGTCACATAGACTGGAAATTCTGTTAATAACATATTCTTTCCATGAATAGAATGGAAAATCATGACAAGAAGCTCTTTTAGAATGTACAAGAGAACCATCATAAGGACTCAAGCTTAGTTTCTCTGATGGATGTAAACTCTTTCTATAGCCAGGCTCAGAGAAATCAGGGGATTGCCCAGTCAACATGGAATCAGGATGAATTGTTCCTTGGCTTTGGAGCTACTGGCAGACATGAAACTGAGATAGCCTGCTGGCCTGTTTTACAATAGGAATTTAGAGTTTACCAGAGATTCTCAGCCTGGATTAGAATCTCCTGGAGAGTATTTTAAAAACACCAAGGCTGGGTGCCACCCCAGGTGAATTAAATCTGAATTTCTTCAGGTAGAGATCAGGTATTGATGTGAGTTTGGTAGCTTTCAAGAGCTCCCCAGCAGAACTATCACTTTGAATTGGTCCAAAGATAAGTCTCGGAAGGGCTCTTATTCAATGGCCTCTGGAACTCTCCCTTTTGAACCTCTAGAGATGACCAGCCCTTGTCAGTTTGACACGACCTTGTTCTATATTTCGTCTTTCTTTGGATAATTTAATGTATTCTAAGAGGCTCCATAGGAGAGGCTTCCCACAGGCCTTGGAGCAATCCTGCTTTTAACCCATGATGTCTGTCTCTACTCCTACTCATGCAGTGTGAGCATGACTTTTTTATAATGGGCAAGAGTGATTTGTTTTTCTAAGACCAGCCGAGTGGGCACAAAAGAACCAGCGAGTAGGCAAGGCTAAAAGCAAAACTGCAAATTTATTCTTTGGTCATCTAGCTTCAGGGACCGGAGCTGGGGGGGGGGGGTGGAGTTTCTAATACAGTCCCCACAAGAGTGGGGGCTGAGAAAGCCCGCCCCCGGCGCATCTGCTGGGAGCGACTTTTCTAGGAGTGGAAGGGCAATAGGCGGGGCACGGGCATGTCGGGGGAGGGGGGCCGCTCCGCAGGTGCCACCAGGTAAATCTTGGTCTCCTCCGATTGACATCACCTGGTGCATGCCTGATTAATCTGCACCTTCCCGGGCGTCAGCTGCATTCTCGCACACACGGGAAGAGTTGGTGGTGAAGAAGAACCCGGAAGTGCACCATCCTGCCTCCGTTCGTCCAAACAAAGAGTTTCCCTCATTTTGAAGTTCTTGGGGAGATGTGGTATCTCGCTAGGAAATGAACTGAAGGGAAATGAGTCTGAGAAAGGCAAGACTGGCTGGAAACCTATGCTGTAGTTCAGGCACTAGATTGTAAGTAGGATGATAACAGTGGGGCAGAAACGAAACAGAAGGGGCAGAGAAGGAACAGGGAAAGGAATGGAAGATTAAATTAACTGTATTGGTCCAAATTATTCTTTTAATACTAAAATAAAACATTTTACAGAGAAATAATTGAAGTCATTTGGGGAGGGCAGATTCACAGAGCATCACAACTTTAGAAAATTATGTGGAAATTGATCTGTTACATGATTCAATGATAATCTAACCTAAGGTTTTAATTTATCAGGTGAATAATTGTATTTCCTAATGTGATTTTGAATATATCACCTTTTTTGGTCCCTGAATTATATATTATATAGCTATTAGACTATTCGGTTACAGAACAGAAGGCTGAGCTATCAATAACTGAATTTGGAAGCCCTGGCAATCACTCTGGATAATGCAGGTTTAGATTACATATACACATACACGCATGCAAGATGTAACTGGATAACCCAACGCTCTATTCGAGATGATTTCTGATCTGGTGGTATGAAACAATTTTGCAGCCCTTGGCTTTTCTTCACATATGCAGGCAAAGAGTTAAAAAACAAATAAATGAAACAAAAAATGTTTTAAAAATTAACCACAAGAATGAGTGTCTCCTAATCTCTTCAACGTTTGTTTTTCAGACAGAGACTATAATTGCTTGATTTACACCAGTATTTCCAGAGATCTTTAGAGGCAACATGTTGTTTACCCAATCCCTTTCATGTTTTTCCCTCTGTGTTCAAGGATATAGCACAATCACTTGACTATGTAAACAGCTACCCTGCTGAGTTAATAATAGCCAGCATGCATATTATTTCATTTTAAAAGTTTCCTCTCTCACTATTTGGATTCAATGACAATATCTAGATCACAAAATAAACCAAACAAAAGTTTTTAAGAGAGGCAAAATATACTATCTAAAATTTTAGAAAACTGAACATTTGCCCAGTTTTAAACACAGTACCTTGAAATCACTGATTTAAAATATATATATATATATATATATATATATTTTTTTTTTTTTTTTTTAC
>NC_045437.1:54445925-54463928 GCF_002776525.5 Piliocolobus tephrosceles | reverse complement strand
ATATATATATATATATATATATTTTTTTTTTACAGTTTATAAGTCTTTACTGAGGGCCCTGAGGATTGTGCCAAAGTTGTACAGCAAGCTTTGGGGACTGAACCTCTTGAAACACAGCATCATCCAATACAAATAGTTATGGGGACTAGGCTTTAATCAGTCTCAGTGGGATCTAGAAACAGAACACTGGAAGTAGTAGACACTCTTTGGGATGTTCACTTACTCTATCATACCTGCTGTCTCCATTTTCACCAGTCAACTTTTGCTGCAGCAGTGAAGCATTTCCCCAAACCTCCGAGGCTTACAACAATAAATAGATATTTCTGCCTTCCGATATGCGGCATAAATATGACATATCTGGCTTAGGCATGGCTCTGGTTGAGGTCTGTGCTCTGTGTCTCTCATTTCGTGTTTTTCATATTAAAAGGCAGGGATACAAGGGGATAAGTGGGAACACAGCATGCCTTTTAAAACTTCTGCTCAGAACTGGAACAGTGTTCCTTCCCCCCAAGTCCCATTGGTCAAAGCAAGTCACGTGACCAAACCTAAAGTTAGCGAGATGGCATCATACACTTCTCCCACAGTGAACATGACAAGAGTAGGAAGGAAAGGACAAACTGTGAGAAATAGCATGATTCACCATCCCCTATCTCTAACAACCCACATTCCCAGGGCTAGGGCTCAAGCAGAAATGTTTATCGGTGCTGTTGGAACATAAGACTCGATTTAAAAAGCCATCATCACAATCATGAAATAATGCTGTCTGACCTTACCATTTGAAAGCATAAAATGTAAAGAAAACTGGCTTTATCATACTTGGTAGGCAGCCTGTAAAGTGCCCCCCATGAGGCCAGCCTCCAGGTATTTACAACCTGTGCAATCTCCTCTCGTTGAGTGTGGACTGGGCCTAACAACCTCCTTCTAATAAATAGAAGATGGCAAAAGTGCTGGGATGTCACTCCTGAGAATTAGGTTACAAAAAGACTGTTATTTTCTCTCTTTTTCTCTCTCACTCCTCTCACTCTGGGGAAAGCAGGAAATTTGCAAAGAAAGTAAAATCTGCCATCACGTGAGAGGCTGAGGTGGCAAAGAATTAATGTCGGCAGCTAACAGCCTTGTGAGTAAATCTGGAAGCCCAACATAGCCTTGATCTGACTGCAGCCCTGACCAAGACCTTGATTGCAGCCTTTTGAGGGACCCCTGAATCAGAGGCACACAGACAAGCCTTGCCCAGATTCCTGACCCATAGAAAGTGTGAGATAATAAATATTTGTTATGTAGTCATAAATACTATCCCATATGAATAATTAAGTTGGTGAGCCTCGTTGGCAATTGTGTGACTTACTAAACTAAATGTTATTATTACAAAGTGATACTTGAATCTAAAGAAAAAAGAAAAACAATGTATCTATTTATCTATTGACGAACCTGAGTTAAATTACTAAGAATGACATTATTCCGCCTCATAGTTGGACATATCTGGAATAAATTTTATTTGTACTGATTTAATGAAGCAACAATATCTATTTCATAAGAGATAAAAGAATGATGATTACTAAAGACAAAGCAACAATGATGATGTCAGCACTAAGAAAACGGTCCACATTCTGACAATTTAGCTAGAATATGTCACATATGAACTTTCCTTGAAATTTTATTTCTATGTAAAACTCATTAAATTCTCCAGAAAGTGTGTACATGAAGATTCCAAATCTTTAAGAGTCACTTTTGGCCAGGTGTAGTGGCTCAAGCCTGTAATCCCAGCACTTTGGGAGGCCGAGATGGGCGGATCACGAGGTCAGGAGATCGAGACCATCCTGGCTAACAAGGTGAAACCCCGTCTCTACTAAAAAATACAAAAAACTAGCCGGGCGAGGTGGCGGGCGCCTATAGTCCCAGCTACTCGTGAGGCTGAGGCAGGAGAATGGTGTAAACCCAGGAGGCAGAGCTTGCAGTGAGCTGAGATCTGGCCACTGCACTCCAGCCTGGGCGACAGAGCGAGACTCCATCCCAAAAAAACAAAAAACAAAAAGAGTCACTTTTCAGTTAGCAAACTTACATATTACTATTTAGTTGATAGTTACATTTGTTTTAGGATTGTAGACCAGATTTTCTATAGATTTCTATATTACTTCAGGTTTAGTCACTTGTATAACTAAAAGAGGAATACCTCTTCATGTTTTCTTATTCACTCCTTTATTTCGCCCTTTCCTATTCTGGGCTACAGGCTGTGCCTGGCACATTGTTACTACTTGGTAAATGCTTATGGAATGAAGAAAGGGAGAAAAGAAGGAGGGAGCTGAAGTTCAGAGACTGACAGTGTATCAATGTGGTATCTGTATACTATTTTCTCTTTTTAGAAACATACTCCTCAGGTTCATAGACTATAAAAATTGAACCATAAACATGAGATTTTTCTGAATAACACTCAACATTCCATTATGTATAGGAGATCTTAGTGTGTCCGCTTTCTGTACTGAGGATCATGTGTATACTATAAAGTTCATTTAATTAACTACCTCTGACAATTCTCTCCCTGCTTCATGCTACTCTCCTTCTTTTCCCTATTGGCAGTTTCTTGTGGGAATTGCCTTGGGTGAAATCATGCTTGTAAGAAAGTTAGTTTTCTTTAAAAAACAAAAAAGTTAATGTTCTTAGCAATCAAAACAGCAATAAAAGCAATAGAAGATGTAATTCCTATACAAGGTGTATAAGTTAAACATGCAACTATAGAGCTTTTAATAGTATTTAGCACTGCTATCATTAACTAGTTTCTATAAAAGCCAAAAAAGCTGACATATTAGGTAATTTGTGAAGTACTTTATTATCTGATCTCTTTTACCAAGTTACTTTCCATTTTCTGTCAGACTCCATGCCAGGAAAAATAGAGATTTTTTTTGTTTTTTTTTTTTTGTGGGTTTTTTTCTTTTTTTGTTTGTTTGTTTTGTTTTTTGACTAGAATGATTTATCCCAGCCTTATTTACCTTGCAGACTCCAGCTTCTTTTTCAAGGTTCAACTTATGCCAAACCCTGAACCAAATCTGTTCAGGGAGACCACCAGATTGCTATGCAAATATGACAGTCTCAGCCAATCCCATGAGGAGCTCTGAAGCAAATATCACTATGATAATTGATTTTTTGTGTCAACTTAGTTAGGCCTTGGTATCCAGGTATTTGGTTAAACATTTTTCTAGATGTTTCTGTGAAGGTATTTTTAAAATGAGATTAACACTTCCATCAGCAGACTTTGAGAGTAAAGCAGATTGTTCATAAGGTAAGTGAGCTGCATCCCATCAGCTGAAAGCTTTAAGAGAAAAAGATCGGCCTCTCCAGAAGAAGAGGGAATTATGCCAACAGCCTGGCAGCCTGTGGTATTTATTATGGCAGCCTGATATAATTCGGTTGTGTCCCCTTCCAAATCTCATCTTGATGTGTGATTCCCATAATCCCCACGTGTTGTGGGAGGGACCCAGTGGGAGGCAATTTAATCATGGGGGCAGTTACTCTCATGTTGTTCTCAAGATAGAGAGTTCTTACGAGATCTGATGGTTTTATAAGGGGCTTTCCCCGCTTTTGCTCAGCACTTCTTGTTGCTGCCCTGTGAAGAAGGATGTGTTTGCTTCTCTTCCGCCATGATTGTAAGCTTCCTGAAGCCTCCCCAGCCCTACAGAACTATAAATCAATTAAACCTGTTTCCTTTATAAATTACCTAGTCTCTGATATGTCTTTATTAGCGTGTGAGAACGGACTAATACACAGCTCTAGTAAACAAACACCATCACCAAGTGTCAGCTGGGTAGAAACAACCAGGCCCTAGTACCTTCTGTCCTTAGTCATTGGATGGGAAGAAAGTGGGCTCTACTTAAAAGCTGCAGTAGATCTCAAAGATCCTGCTGCTAGAATCTGTCATTTGACTGTCCTTCTCACAGCTGAATGGCAATTTTTCTTAAAGGGTGAACCAACCTATCTGGCTGCCACATGTGAGAAGGAAACAAAGATAATACATAAGAAAAGGTAAGAAAACATTCTGCTTCACCAACAGTCATAAGAGACAACCCTGCTAATGTCATAATTGTTATGTTTGTGATGAATTTGTATTGAGCCAATTTAGTTAAGCTGGAACAACATTTCTAAGAATTCCCATTCCTACACAGGTCCAAGCTAGTGTGGGCTACCAAAAATGTTTTGCATGAGATTTAGAAAAGGGAAGTAGAGTAGCAACCACATTCTTTTTATGCTCAGGTCAAAGTAGGGCATGAAGCATCATTGCCGCTCACACATACTATGATCTGATGGCTCATCTTAATGGCAAGGCAGTAACTGGTCCTGCAGCTCTCCCCAGATCCACTGGATCTCTTCCATCAACTTCTTTAGATACTGAGTCAGGTACATGTTTAGCTCCTTTACTGTATTAGTCAGGGTTCTCCAGAGAAACATAATCAATGGAATAGATAGATAGATAGATAGATAGATAGATAGATAGATAGATAGATAGATAATTGAGTGAGGAACTGGCTCATGCAATTATGATGACTAAATCCTATGATCTGCTGTCTGCAAGCTGGAGACACAGGAAAGACATAGAGCTATACTTCTAGTTCAACTCTGAAGGCCTGAGAACCAGAAGAACCAATGATGGGAGTTCTAATCTGAGGGGAAAAGATCAATGTTCCAGGTCAAGCATTCAGGCTGAGAGAGAAAATTCTCCCTTCCTTCACCTTTTACTTCTCTTCAGGCCCTCAACTGATTGAATAATGTCCACTCACATTGGAGAGGGCAATTAGCTTTACTTTATCTACTGATTCAAACACTAATCTCGTCCAGAAACACCCACACAGACACACCCAGAAATAATGTGTAACCAAAAATCTGGGCACCCAGTAACCCAATCAAGTTGACACATAAAGTTAACTATTCCAAGCACCAACTTTTCCTGCAGGACAATCCTATCATCACAGTTAGAGGCTTGCCATCAGGGAGAGACACATGCAGGTTTCATCTGTCCTCATCGGTTTTGCTTATTCTCTCAGGTTCTAGTTTGTTCCTGCTTCCTCCACTTCATGTTTTTCTGCCCTTGCTCACTGCCTGCCCCACTGAATTCAGGCTGTAGCTCTAGAGGCAAAAGAAACAGTCTCCCATAAACTGTTCAAACAGCTCCCACAAGTGTGTAAGATCAAATTCCTAAACAATCTTCCTTCTTAAATATATCTCTTAGTGGTTATGCTTTCTGTTCAAACCTTGACTGATACAATGATTCTTCTTAGGGACAAGAATGACTTAATTTATAGGCAACCTGAAATTTACCTAGGAATTGCTTTGCAAGACTATGGCTTGAGGTCATTAAAATTTGGGGATTGCAAATCCATGGTGTGTTCTGCCATGCTCCCTCCTTCACCTGAGGCAGGCATTGCTAATCAATCATAGTATTTTTTCCTATTGGCTGGAATGCACTCAGAATTTTTCTCATTACAGTGTATAAGGCAAGCCTTAAAATTTGATTATGTTTCGCTTTTTGCTTGAAACCTGTTTTTGTTAGTAAACATGAGGGACTCACATAACGTACATTTTATTTCAGAAAGCATCAAATTTTAATATCAGCTTCAGAAAGCTTTATGGAAATCATCATAACATGTTTCTTTCACAACGATGAGCTTAAAAAATAACTAGAGCAAAATGTAAGGAGAAAGAAGGGACATCATATTTTTTGCCTGGGCTCTAGTAATGGATCGAATGATGGCCCACAAAAGGTATGTTCACATCCTAATCTCCAGAACCTGTAATGTTATCTCAATTGGAAAAAGCATCTTTTCAAATGTAATTAAAAATCTTTTGTGTGTGTGTGACAGAGTCTCACTCTGACACTCAGGCTGGAGTGCAATCATACCTCTCTGTAACGAACACCTGCACTCAAGTGATCATCCCACCTCAGCCTCCTGAGTAACTGGGACTACAGCCATGCTACCACGTTCAGCCACTTTTTAAAATTCATCATGTTGCCCAGGCTGGTCTTGAGCTTCTGGGCTCAAGTCATCCTCCTACTGTGGACTCCCAAAGTGTTGGGAAAGAATCTTAAGATCAGGAGGTCATTCTGGATTATTCAAGTAGGCCCTAAATCCAACAAAAAAATGTCTTTATAAGAGAAAGGCAGAGGGAAATTTGAGGCAGACAGAATAGGAAAGGACAGAGAGAAAAGGAGGCAGTGTGACCACAGAGGCAGAAATTGATGTGATGTTGGACAAGTCAAGGAATGCCTGTTGTTTTAACTGCCTCCTATTTACCCCATTGGTGAGGAAGAGATCCCCACCCCAAGATTATCAGGATGGCTGAAGACATGACGACCGTCACTGGAGAGATGAGATCAATAGCAGTTTATTTGTCACATATACTCACAGCCTGGGGAAGAGGATATCACAGGCCATGCAGGGTCACATGGGGATTGCATTTGGTAACAGAATGAGCAACCAGAGGCAGTGGGAGGCAGGCTCTGTAATGTCAAGAGGATGAAGTACATCATGGTTCCTGTGGGGAGATAACTGGCTTATTTGAATAATTCAATGGGCTGGCAGAGAACTGAAACCCACTACTCAAGGATAAGTAGGCACTGTGCCTGGTCCCTTTCATAAGGTGGGCTATCCGGTCTAGAGAATCTGATCTGCAGTAGCAGAACGGGGAAAGGAGGTCGCAGTTAGGCCATTCAAGGCTCTCTTAATTCTATCAGATAGATGTCAAGACAGCACAGAAAATTGGGCCTTAATTTTAGGTATTATTCTACACCTATGGGCACCTGAATCTAGAAAAGCAAATGACAGATTGTCAGCTAGAAACTTCAGGAGGTATGTGTCCCTGCTGACACCTTGAATTTGGCCTTATGGCCTCTACAACTACTGTGAGAGAATAAATTTATACAGTGTTAAGCCACCCAGTTTGTGGTATTTGTTATAGCAGCCACAGGAAACTAATACAACTATCTAGCATTTCCCCAGACTAAAAGAACTTTTGATTGGAAAACAGGATCTGGCCTGATTCAAGATGATATACTTAAGGTAATATGAAGACAGGCAGAGCCATCATCTCTTAAAGAGCAAAGGTAAGAAAAATCAGAGACCTCCACTTGTCTATTATTAAAATTGTAAGATTAACTATTTGTATCTTCATTACCAACAATTAGTCTTTAACATCAATTGAGTCCTTAATGTATAATACATGCATTGAAGTTATCATTTTGTATATAAATCCTATGCTTTTGTCCTTTAAAATATATTGTCTTATTATTTTAGTATCCTTTTGCTACTTATCTTTTTTGATCCTTCTGTTCTCCTAATTAATGTTTTTGAGGATTTAAAACACTATTTCCCTGTGAATTGTTTTCTGATTTTCTTTGGAAAGAGATAGAAGACTTTTCTAAATGTTATTTTAATCATATATTTATGAGAGACTTTTTCAGACATGCTTTACAGCTTGAAACTTTTATTATACTGCATCCAAGGTTTCATATCTTATTATATTTTTGTGTGCATAGTTTCGTATTACAATGTGTTTCCTATAGTTGTTTAAAGCCACAGTTTAATCAGAAATTGGAATGTATCAGTTTCTTTTATTTCTGTTGTGTATATAGGCCACTAATACAACTCATTATAGTAGTTGCCTTTTTATTTTTGTATATGTTGGGTCTTTGGTTTTGATCCTTAATTTCTTTGGGAATGATTCCTCTGAGAGTAATTTTTATAGAAAATGGAACTTTAATAGAAAATGGTTTTAATTACTGTATATGTCATATTATTTCTCAGATTTTCATACACTTTTACATCTCAATTATGAAGTTCAAATTTGAAAGTTTCCAGTATTTATATTATTTATTTATTGCTCCCAAGTTGTCTGTTCTACTGTAATCCTTTTACTATTTTCTTTTTTGATCTGCAATATGACAAAGAAATTTAAATTATTTTATAGACATATTTTATATACACACATATAGAGTCTCCCAATTTAGTGCATTAAAAAACCTTTCTTGGCCGGGCGTGGTGGCTCATGCCTGTAATCCCAGCGCTTTGGCAGGCTTCGAGACCAGCCTGGCCAACGTGGTGAAACCCTGCCTCTGCTGAAAATACAAAAATTAGCCAGGTGTGGTAGTGGGCACTTGTAATCTCAGCTACTTGGAAGGCTGAGGCAGGAGAATCACTTGTACCTGGGAGGCAGAGTTTGCAATGAGTCAAGATCATGCCCTTGCACTCCAGCCTGGGCAACAAGAGTGAAACTCCATAAAAAAAAAAATAATAGGCTGGGCGCGGTGGCTCAAGCCTGTAATCCCAGCATTTTGGGAGGCCGAGATGGGCGGATCACGAGGTCAGGAGATCGAGACCATCCTGGCTAACACGGTGAAACCCCGTCTCTACTAACAAAATACAAAAAAACTAGCCAGGCGATGTGGCAGGCGCCTGTAGTCCCAGTTACTCGGGAGGCTGAGGCAGGAGAATGGCATAAACCCGGGAGGCGGAGCTTGCAGTGAGCCGAGATCCTGTCACTGTACTCCAGCCTAGGCGACAGAGCGAGACTCCATCTCAGAAAAAAAAAAAATAAATAAAATAAAAATAAAAAAATAATAATAATAACAACAAAAACACAAAACTTTGTTTTACTTGTTTTCCAGTTTTTTGATGTAAGGATCATTTTTCAAATAACTTCATTAAGCTATAATTCACATACCATACAATTTATCCATTTAAAGTCTGCATTTCAATGGTTTCTGGATTGTATACTGAATTCATGATTAATTCCTTGTATAGGACTCCCCTTTATAGACAGTAATTTCAATGGGTAGTGCATGGAGGATTGGGAACCAATGGGTACCAATCAGAAGTGAGAGAGACACTTTCCTCTCAGACCACCAGCACTCACAGGAAGTACACAGACCTGGAGTACACAGATCTTGGCAACGGTTGAAGCTCAAACAGGGGCTTGGTTGAAAGTCTGTGGACAGGACTCAATTACCTCTGACCTGGAGGGGAGACATGGGTCAAAAACTGAAAATTAAAAATAAGTGACAATCCACACATCAAATGGTGGGATCCATAATTTCCTTCACCCAACACAGTCTTCCAAATGCCAACAGCCAGGATCACACACACACAGACACACACACTCACTGACTCCCATATGCAGGCTTGTATGAGCAGGAAATTGGATGATTCTTTTCTGGAAAAATTGAATATCCCAGAAACAAAGACTTCCACATATGACATTTAGTGGTTTCTCAATACAAATGGGGGGAGCCCAACACAACTCACAGAGCTTCAATTCATATTTTTGGTACTTCACATTTCAACATGAACAGAGTCAAAAATCTCTTTAATAGAAAAGAGAACAAAATACACACACACACACACAAAAGCACACAACACACAACACTCACACACACAACTTGGAGAAAATGGTAGAATCATGTACCATGAGGAACAAAAGAACTTCAAAGAGAACAAAACACTATACAAGAAAGGAGGCATACATTTGATGGCTTGCCTCAGTGATGAACAAATATAACAATTAATTATTATTATTATATAATTAATATTATATATAAACAATTATAATATAATTAATAATTATAATATGTAAAGGCAAACTGAGTAAGGTGATATAACTATAGTGATGGGAAGAAAGGGCGGAGGAATATTTTTTAAAAAGCTAAATCACCTACACCATAAGTAAGTCAATAGCTAACATCTAAATTGAAAAATAAATAGACAGAATAAGCTAGGTAAGGGGCAGCTACCATGTTCTGGAACATGCTGCAGGGCTGGAGGACGGGCCTCCACCAGGGCTGTGTGGGCTATGGCTGCTGAGCCACACCCTAGAGCCTCTGGATTATCCCAGCTTTGTGAAGTCTGTGGATAAACACGTTTGCAGAGTGACTGTTACCCTTCACAAGGATCCCAAAGTCCCCAAGGCATGAACATTATCCCACCCCTAATGGCTGGCAGTCTCTCAGAGAACCCCCCAACCCCACCCAATCTGCCCTAGTTTGTGCAGTGCCCTCAGATGCACAACGTCCCTGTCTGTAAGGACATCGCACATGGCAACTTTCAGATGACTGTGACCCCAAAAGTGGAGGGGGACATCTGGGCACTGCTGAAGGACGTGGAGGATTTTCTGAGCCCACTGCTGGAAAAGCCACCCGTTCCTGTGTACCCATACCCGTACGGTACACCAGGCACCAGGTCAATGAGGTGACAGGTATGCTGCAAGTCAGGGGAGACTTTTTTTTTTTTTTTTTTTTTGAGACAGAGTCTCGCTCTGTTGCCCAGGCTGGAGTGCAGTGGCTCGAACTTCGCTCACTACAACCTCCACCTCCACCTCCCGGGTTCAAGCGATTCTCCTGCCTCAGCCTCCTGAGCAGCTGGGACTACAGGCGCAGGCGCCATGCCCGGTTAATTTATGTATTTTTAGTAGAGACGGGGTTTCACCATGTTGGCCAGGATGGTCTCGATTTCCTGACCTTGTGATCCACCCGCCTAGGCCTCCCAAAGTGCTGGGATTACAGGCGTGAACCACCATGCCCGGCCAGGAGACTTTGATCAGCAGCTCAAGCCTGGCTTCTGGAGAAGGATTTCTGAGGCCCAGCTGAGCAGCCTGCACCATGGCGTCCCCCAGGGACCGGAGTCCAGAAGACCTCAGGAAGAGGGAATGTTGCCCAAGGATACTGGTGACTTACAAGTAAACCCCCACTGCTGTTGATTCCAGGACACTGTCCAGTCTACAGCCTCAGCAAGGAAAAGGAGCCCTATACGTTGATCCCATATCATCACAAGCCATAGCAATCATTAATGCAATTTTCTATTTGGCTGTATATACTATTTAAGTCACTAAAATTTGTACAATATTTACAAATTAAATAATCATCTGAAGCTGTGCAAAAATAAATCGCAAATATGAGTATATTGTTTTAAAATATTGAGGAAAGTATCAAAATTAACAGCTAAATCATTTGTAAGTGCTGATTCCAGGAAGAGGGATAGTATTAGGATGGTGGGTGGGACCTGTTAAGGAGGAAACTGGTTAAAGGATTACTGTTTTTCATTATAAGCCTTTTAGTGCTATTTTAATTTTTAATATGTTTTACTTTGATAAGGTATAAAAATTAATGTAAAAGAAAAAAATCTGGATATAGCATTTTAATTAGCATTGCTTGGTTTGATTTCTAAATTATAGTTTCAAAGGGAGACAGCAAAGACTTTGGGGCAGATAACTATGTAAATTGACTAATCCTTTGAAAACTTTATTTATTTATGTATTAGAGATGCGCAGGAAGGGGGGTTCTCCTTATATTGCCCAGCCCAAACTCAAACCCCTGCAAAGAGCCTTCCACCTCAGCCTCTGGAGTAGGTGGGGCTACAGGCATGGGACACTGTATCCAACTAATCCTGCAAATATTGTTAAGTAAACTGGTTAGGTGTCCAAGGAAGAGAATATAGACATGGGTTCTTAGTATCTATTTGTGGTTGGGGTGGCAAAGCCCCTTTCTCATCCCTTTTTTCCTTTCATCACTGGAGACAGAAACTAAAAACCATGACTTCCGGCTGCTAAAAGCCTAAAAAAAAACAACAACAATAAAATAAGGTAACTTGGACAAGCTTGAGAATTTCTTTAGATGATTCCTCAGCAGGGAGAGAGGAAGTGGAGAGTGGGAACATACAATTTCTTGAGAAAATAAACTCTGACGTTTAAAAAATAAGTCAAACAATACTTCCTCCCTCCCTCCCTTCGGCCCAGGCTGGAGTGCAGTGGCCAGATCTCCGCTCACTGCAAGCTCCGCCTCCCGGGTTCATGCCATTCTCCTGGCTCACCCTCCCGAGTAGCTGGGAGGCTGCTCGGGAATTAGCCACGCCCGGCTAATTTTTTGTATTTTTAGTAGAGACCAGGTTTCACCGTGTTAGCCAGTAAGGTCTCGATCTCCCGACCTCCTGATCCATCCGCCTATGGCCTCCCAAAGTGCCGGGATTACAGGCGTGAGCCACCGCGCCCGGCCCAAAGTCAGGCAATAGTTTATACTACAAGAAGGAAATAAAAACCTCAAGGGGTGGTGATGACAATGATTGTCTGAAACAGACACGCCTGGATCACCCACAGGATGTGAGGAGAGCCAGGTGACCAGCACTGGCCCTCTGGCTTCTGGGCAGCCTCTCCCTCTCATTCAGTTCCTGGTTCCTCACCACTTTTCCACTGTCCCGCCTTTCTTCCTTTCTCCGCCCTTTCTCCTCACGTCCCCTTCTCCTGCTGCAGCTTTCGCTTGTACTAGCCATAATGTGACCTGAAAGGTTTCCTTGTATTAGGTATATCTCATTTAATAGATAGGGAGCAAAATGGTAAAAAAATTTATCTGTTTCAATAAAAATAATTTCTATTAAACCCACGGAGACCAAAAGAACTACGTACATTTTGTACTTGCATGAGAACATTTGTTGATCTGGGTGGGAGTGATGCCCAACAATAAAAGAAGATTTGCCATCCCAGATTTCAAAGGAGAAAAACGTACAGGTGTGTTTTCCAGCAGGCTGTGGCTGGTGAATAGGCAGTGTAAGGGCTTTAATGGACAGAAACGTAGACTTTTAACTTGCTGCTCTTCTTCTAAGCACCGTGCCACAGATTTGGACTTAATCACTGCAGGTAGAATATTTTCCAGCTGATGATCTTTCAGGTGGGAATAGAGAGAACGTTTAGATCTCTACTCTTGACTTTCCCAAGCTGTTTTTGGTATTATGTCATCTGATTGATGACTTAGTCCTTGTTCTACCCTGCAGAGAACAGAATTTCCCAACCCTTTTAAATGTTAACATTTAACTACTGCAATTCTTGACAAACATCTATGACCATTTTAATCTAGAAGTTTTAGGCTTTTTGAGTGGCAACCTCCCTGTTCTTCTTTGTGTTTAACAGAACTAAATGATTTCCCTAGAAAAAGAGTGATTGATGAAGAAATTTTACTTTAATATACATTTGAAACACATATTCTATTTAAAATATCATTACCTGACATTTTATTTATTTTATTCTCTCTCTGTTTCTTTCTCTCCCCCATAATTCTGGGGTTTATGGAATTGGTGGAATTTTCTCCCCTTCCCTGTCTGGTACTCGACGTTTGGGTTCAGCATGAAATCAGTCTTGTTGCTCCCTGTACTGAGAACTGCCCATACTAGCATGTACTGGCTTATCACTGCAAGTCATCTTGTATTGGGTTGAATGACCAGGCTTTTGCCTTGTTCTTTGTAGGCCCAATGTACCGGGTGTCAGAGTAGATAGCTACAGAAAAACTATGACAACTCGGGTAATCAAGGAGGTGGCAGTTGCTAAGCAACGGAGAGGCAAGCAGGATGTCTTGTGCTTGGGTCTTGGCAGTGTACTAGGAATAAAGAAGACCCGCCAATCATTCTTTGTCCTCAGGGCACTGATTCAACATGCAGGTGCAAGGTGGGCCCAGAATGTAGAGATTCATCACCTGCACCTGGCTTCTCTCCCAGTCCTTAGTTTGCAGCTCACCATCACTCCTTCCCCTGATTCCGTGTTACAACAATGGGGTTCCTTGTGCCTCGGTAAGCATCTCTTTCCCCCAGTACCTTCTCCCTCCCCCCACCGACATGTTTTATTTTCTAGGACTCAGCTTCTCATTGGTCCTCGTTGAAATCTTGTTTAATTCTTGAGATCCTTCTTAGAGCCCCTAATGTTAACCCCAGCCTCCAACATATGCTTCGAGTTTGACAACTGTATCTTCCAGCTATCCTCTGCGCTAGCTGCTCCACCACTGAGTCCCCATATATGTTGGGGCTTCCTATATTTGCCGTGGTCTGTGACTGACAGTGACCATTTCCTGGCTCTTTTCTGCATCTCAGAGTTTCTACTTTGCCTGACTAGGAGGGTATAATACCCAGACTCCAGCTCTCACTTCCCCTTCCACCTGCAATCCTTTCCCCACATACACCCAAATTCCAGTGTCCATGCCTCTTCGACACATCCTGAGATACGATGGCACTAGCTATTTATTTCCTGCACTAATATTCTGATTTTGACCCTTTGTTCTCAACATGGAGGCCCCACTGGTGCTTCTGGTGTAGACCAGAGTGCATGGTTCAGACAATGTGAATTATCAGAGGATTTCTAATTTATAAATGAGCTTTATTTCCCAGCAAGATTGATTCTAGACAATATCCAAGTCTACAGGAGCATACATTTCAGAATAAATGTTATATGTTGTAGTTGGGCTCTCCTGTCAGCCTACAAAAAGCCTGTTTGATCCAAACTGTATTAGAGGTACCATACTCAAGATTTATTTCAACTCTGACAAAAATTGGTTCTGTAAGGAAATGGAGTTAGAGTTTTAAGTAGCAGTCCAGGATCAAGCTCCCAAGCTTCAGCAGTTGGACAGGAACTTCTGTCATTTCCAATCAGGGTTGGTGGAATTAGAAGGCACTGTTGGAATGCAAAGAGTTAATTATAGGTGGGGTAGGAATGGAAGGGTTAGGAGCAAGCTGCCTTCTGTTACTGCTTCCAGTAACTGAGGGGTGGACAGTCCAGCTGGTAGGGATGGGGAGATAGAAAAGACACTGTTGAGAAGCATCACACCTGAACTGTCAACGTGATTGGTAAGGTAAAGAGGCAGCAAGCTAACATGGCCCAAGATGGCCATGGGGGGCTTGTTATATCAAATCTGGATGTGTGGGGTGAGTGAGGCACCTCACTTCACATTATACACAGTTGGGTAATTAGTTAATACTTCATGGTTTAATTGCTGCATTCTGTCTTACAAAAATGTAATATTTTTGTCACCTTCAAAAAAACACTATCGCCCACGTTATATACAATAACACATTATACTGATAAGACCACAGAACAATAATATAATCAAGGATGAATACTGTTATATCCCACAAAAATAAAGCCTGACTGTAATTAACAAACTCAATGACTCATGTGGAGTATAATGTTTCTAAGCTTGTGGGATTTAACTGTGCTACAAATGCAATCATTTTTACTTCTCTATATTGATAGTACTCACAAGAATTAGTATTTAAATACAATTCCACAATACTCTTGACTAATGTGGCAAGATAACCCAAGAGAAAAATTTTTAGTCAGGGTTAGTCAAGGTGTATTAGTGTGTGTATTAGGGTTCCCCAGAAAAACAGAACCAATAGAATCTATAGAGAGAGAAAGAGAAAGAGATTCGCTATGAGGGATGGGCTCCTGTGATTGTGGAGGATGAGAAGTCCCACTACTGCCACCTGGAGGCCCAGGGAAGCGGGTGGTGTAGCTCCAGTCTAAGCCCAAAGGCCTAAGAACCAGGAGACCACTGGTGTAAGTCCCAGTTTGAGCCTGAAGGCCCAAGAACCAGGAGCATAATGTTCGAGGGGAGGAGAAGATGGATGTCCCAACTCAAGCAGAGAGCAAATTCGCCCTTCTTCTGCCTTTTGGTTCTATCTGGGTCTTCAAGGGATGATGAATGATGCTCACCCACGCTGGTGGGGGCGATCTTTACTCAGTCTACAGCACTGAAAGAGATTCAAATGCTAATCTCTTCTCGAAACACCCTCACAGATGCACCCAGAAATAATGTTTCCCCAGCTATCTGGGTGTCCCTGAGCTCAGTCAAGGTGACATGTAAAATTAACCATCACATTATGTCTCATGTTTCTATAGTCTCAACACAAAACAATAAGAGATATTACTCCTAATTCCCTGTCCCAATCCTCACCCATCTCCTTCTTCTAATAATACACACATAAAAAGAAAGGTGAACTTTCTCTGTCCCAGAACTGTGTTATGATAATTTTGTTTTCCAAAACCTAGGCAAAAAAGACTTATCCATGAAGGCTTTTTTTTTTTTTTTTTCAAGCATTAAAAAGTAACTATTTTATTTATGGGCAGTGTGTGAACACTCAGGAGCTGAGGAAGCTGTCCCAGTGATTGTTGGCCAGACCTGCCACCTTCAAACAGACCCTGCTGCCAGGAGCTGAGGCCCCTATAATGAATTGAACACCAGAGCAGGGGCATAGCCAGTGCATTTGACACTAAGAATCAATCACTTTTTTGGCACCTTACCTATATAAGATAAAATTATGTTTAGAATAATCACATAATAATTACTTTCTTGATTCACTCCCTAGTTTTAAAATAATTAACAATTAAAAATATAAAATTTCAATTTAAAAGAGGTTATACAAATTGATCTAGAATATTTCACATAGGAGCAGTATGCACTTGGAGTCACTGTTTTAAATTTTAAACAGAAATAAAAATTCCAAGTTGCCATATGGAAAGGGAGAATTGAAATAACTGAAGCTCTCTTTATTCATCTGTACAATCACTGTGTTATCACTGCTTCTTTCGAACCTACTGTTTAAATGCAGGAATTTGTAACACCACAGAGATTCATGTTAATGATTCCTAAGCTTTAGGAATTTGTCACTAACCAAATGTGTAAGACTGATCTATGGCAGTGGTGAAGTGAGGTGAAATAAATGAAAAATGGAAGGTTCTTCTATTTAAAGTCCATGTAGAGTGAAATATTTATTAAAGCATAAGTAATGAAAAGTGCTAATTTGTAGCTTACATATATATTATTAAAAGTCAACAATATTCACAGAAATTGTTTAGACTTTAGACCCACAACTTTTTGTTTTCATGATGGAGTATTTTTCACTGACATTATTTGAAATAGCCAGGACACAGTGATAATAAAAAAGCAGAGTGATTTTTAAATTAGCATTATTATTGTTTTTAATTACCTACAAAAACTGCAACCTCTTACGCCTGCGCCTGGGTCAGACTGTTCCGCAAATTGTTTAGAATTGCATAATCTCTCCAGGACATTTGCACTAACAGGGGAAGAGATAAAGTTCTCCCAACATGTGACTGAGATTGAATTTCCTACCAGTTAGATTGGTGTTTGGCATCAGATTTCATTTGATTTTAACAAATGATTACATATGTCTTTTTTTCACCTAAGCACGTAAATTCATATCGGTTATATTGCCGTAACATAGCTAACGTAAGTGATATACTAAATGCTTAAACGTTTGTTTTTTCTAATTAAAAAATCTAAGCATTCTTAGATTAATTTTACTAGTAAAATATGGGAAGATATGGTTAAATTTTCAAAAATTTATAAAATAAACCCATCATAGAACTTGATAACAATTTTTTTCTAGATAAACTCTCTGACCAAAAATCTTATATGGATACAGTTAAAAAAAGAAAAAAATTCTTCCTCTCCAACTTGGAAGTCACTAAAGGTCATATAAACAGTAATTAAAAGCATTTTTTTGGCTTCAGCTCTACCCACTATTTTAGCGCTTCAGTCACATTTCATCTTCCCAATTACCTGCATGCATTCATAGGTGAATTCAGGGCAACTGCTGATTTTGGCAAATAAATAAGCCCTCTTAGCTTCCATCAGCTTAGAGATCTCTACTGCCCCTGAAAGCCTTGGAGCTCACTAGCTCCACCTATGTTGTCATCATGGCCCTGTGCTTCCACCAAGGACATTAGTGCCACCTCCACAGAGCTGTTGCTGTCAATGCCTCTGCCAATACTAATGCAGTGGCCCAGCTTATGCCAGAGCTGTGAGATCCCTTTGCACATTGGAATACTGGTAGCAGCACTTGAGTTTACAACCAAAGTTAAGAACATGGACAGTTGGCCAGCCTCGGTGGCTCACGCCTGTAATCCCAGCACTTTGGGAGGCTGAGATGGGTGGATCACCTGAGGTCAGAAATTCAAGATCAGCCTGACCAACCTGGAGAAACCCTGTCTCTACTAAAAAATACAAAATTAGCCAAGTGTGGTGGCATATGCCTGTAATCCCAGCTACTCTGGAGGCTGAGGCAGGAGAATCGCTTGAACCCGGGAGGCAGAGGTCGAGATTGCACCATTGCACTCCACGCTAGGCAACAAGAGCGAAAGTCTGTCTAGGAAGGAAGGAAGGAAGGAAGGAAGGAAGGAAGGAAGGAAGGAAGG
>NC_045437.1:54305279-54445915 GCF_002776525.5 Piliocolobus tephrosceles | reverse complement strand
GAAGGAAGGAAGGAAGGAAGGAAGGAAGGAAGGAAGGAAGGAAGGAAAGAAGGAAAGAAGGAAAGAAGGAAAGAACATGGACACTTTATTCCAGGAGGAAAACAAGGAAAGAATGTTCTGTAGGAGGGGTGAGGAATCAGAGATGGCCAAGGGGCAGTCGCAGGTCCCAGTGTATGGAAAACATGATCATTTCTCCTGGTAGAAGCATCACTCCCCTACACACTCAAACTTTCAAACCAGCAGAGTCCATCCCCATTTGATTCTGAGACCCACATAATCTAGCAAAGATGAGCAGAATCTTTGAGTAAATATTAATTTAGACTAGTTTTTCTGACCCTACATATCAAACAGAACCTTGGTAGACTGAGTGTAAATTTTGTCCTTGGGAACTGCTGATTCTATAAACCAAAGCTAAAGAGCTGGGTGTTAGCCTACCTGTTTTAGCCTGTTTTGTGCTGCTATAACAGAATACCTGAGACTAGGTAATTTCTAAGGAACAGAAGTTTATTTCTCACAATTATGGAGGCTGCGAAGTCCAAGATCTAAGGGCTGGCTGTTGGTCAGGGCCTTTTTGCTGGTTCATCATATGATGCAAGGTGAAAGAGAGAGAAAAGGGGGGCAAGCTTGTCCTTTTATAAAAAACCCACTCCTCAATAACAAAACCTCTCCCTCGATAATGGTATTAATCTATTTTTCATGAGGGCAGAGCCCATGTGGCCTAATCACCTCTTAAAAGTCCTGCCTCTTAATACTATTATAATTGCTATATAAAAGTCCTGCCTCTTAATACTATTATAATTGCTTAATACTATTATAATTGCTAAATTTCCAACACATGCTTTTTGGGGGCACATTCAAACCATTGCACTACCGTATTTCTACCACTCTCTAGAACCTACCCAACCCTGGAACACCCATTCTATCATACTTAACAGCATCAATCCAAACAATGGCTCTCCCATCCTTGTGCTAGACCACAAGATCACAAACAACCGTTTCCCATTTAATCTGGGAGAAGGGGGAATGGTGAATTACTCTTTAGGACAATATCTGATTCACAGTAAATACTAAATGAATTGGTAGCCTTTTCCTTTCTCTTGGAAGGGGAAAGGTGGGTTAAACAGTGACTATTAAAACTAGGTTAATAATTATAAAGTATAGGTTACTACATTTAAGATAAATCCTCTCAGAGATTAGAAATAACATATAGACCAATGAACCTCTAATCAAATTGCCTCTTCAAATGAGGGAGAGACCCTTTTCCCTCTCCCCACATCCTGAGAGTTGTAAGAAAAGGGGAGAGTCAGAAATCAGTCCCTAGGTTATGTTATGATACAGTAACCTTTATCAGGACCTGGTCCTTTGTTGACACCCTTACCTTCGGAAGAGCTATGAAGGAAACTTCTTTCTGCTCAGATCACAAGTATTTCATGGAGTGACATGCTTTCTAAGGAGTGTTTGTATCACTTATTGGTGACAGCAACCACTTCCTGATGAATTGCTGTTTGTCTTCATAGTCGCTGGCTAGGGACCCCGTCTCCCAATTCTGTACTAGTTCAATCATATTGTTTGTGTTGGGACACAAACTCCTTCAACATCTTGACAGGGTGACGCTCATCCCAAAGGAGAAGGGTGTAAGTTAGCCATGTCCACTGAGCCATGAGCCATGAGCCTTTTTATCTTAGTCACAGGCCAGAAAGTTTGCCAGGTATGTTCAGGTTTCCAATGAAATCAGACACTTTCTCCTTCATCAGATAAATCGGATTGTGAGTTCTAAGCATGGCTGCTACTTCTGCCCTGCAGCTTCTTCAGGAGAGATGCCTACCCTTGGCTAAAGGCCCTCATAGAAGTCGCCAGTGCTGATAGTCTCAGGGTGGATCCCAGTGAGTCCATCCTCTTAGGGGAGGGGATACTGGGGGCTTTTTCTTTTTTTAAAAGACAAGATCTCACTATGTTGTCCAGGCTGGACTTGAACTCCTGGGCTCAAGGAATCCTCCTGCCTAAGCCTCCCAAGTAGCTGAGACTACAGGCACACGCCACTGCACCCTGCACTGTGGGGATGTTTTTAACGTTTGATAACAATACTAATATAAATATGAAAAGTATAGATGTAATTTTATAGGCATAAAATATACATGAGTATATACACATATAAAATGTACATTTTAAAAGTAAGATGAATATCCTGTCACAAATCATCAGAGGGGTCTCTGATGATTTGTAGAAAAGCGAGTATGGCACAGAAGTTGACAATGTAGTGTTGGGGTTAAGAAACGCAAGCCAGATAGCAGGGATTAAACTCCTACTGTGCCCCTTACTCGCCATGGGACCTTACTGGCTCTGTGACCTTAATCTCTCCGTGCCTCAGTTTCCTCATCTCTGAAAAGGAGATATAAATAGTTCCTACCTTAAAGGATATTATGAGGATTAAGTGAAACAATATGAAATGTGTGAAATGCAAACGACAGTGCCTGGCATGTGGAGAGTGATTAATCAACGGTAACCATTAGTATTAATTTTGTCTGTAGGTGATTGTGACTCTCTGGGGTGAAAGAACAGAGAGCCACTCTGTTTTTCTCTGGGAATGAGGGAGCACTGTAATGCCACACATGGGAATAAGGACAATAAGACTGGATAACCTCCTAAACGTTGTTTACAGTCTCCCCTAGTGTCTTTGGGGTTGGCAGGCATCCCCCACTGCCACCTGTGCATATTATTGATACTTTACAGCCTGCTGTCTGATCGTGCTGCTGTTGCTGACTTCTGTGTGCCAGGTATAAAAATTAGCCACATGGCTTTTAATCTCATGTGTGATGTATTAAAGACATTGCCGTCGCTGTAATTAATTGCAGTGGAAGCCTCCCAGTGGAACTTCAGCTGCTGGACTCTTCAATGAAGCTTCCAAAGCGGGCTTCAGAAGCCCAGGAATTATTGGCGTTTGCACAGTACTGCCTGCTCTGACCTTCGAAATCACCATGGCCAAGAAGCCAGGTACTCGCCAGTTGGCTTAAATGGTGTAACATTTCTCTTCTTCCTGTAGCTGGTCCATGAAGTAATGTCAAAGGGGCAGAGTTTGTTAGGATCTTTCAGTCATGAGTCACAGAAAACCCAATTCAAAGAAGTTGAAACAATCAAGGCAGTTAATTGGCTAACATGAAAAGCTCAGGGAGTTGGCTGATCCAGTGGCTCAGTGTTGGAAAAGGGCCTCTTTCCTTTCTGCTTTTCAGCTCTGCCATCTGCAGTGTCCTCTTCATCCCAAGGCCGCCTCTCACCATAGTTGTAGCATGGCTGACTCCTGGCCTCCACCAGGCCTGTGCTTTCCCCCACATCCAGCAGGAGACTCTGGCCTAGTATTTTTTAGCAAGAATTTGAAGCCCACAATGATTTGAGATGCTTACATCATATGCTTAACCCTTAAACCAAGGATTGCAACCAGTCATTCAGGGGCCATCTCTGGCATTGGGGTTAGTTTACCTACCTCTGAAACTCAGGGTCTGTGTGGAGAAACTAATATATGGGTAACCTTGGAAAGGAGGAGGAAGAAATGGGAGCTGGTATAAAGCAACAAGTGTCTTTCATAGAGATGATGTAATTTGGAAGTAATAGAGGGATGTATGCCTTTTGAGGTTCTGTGATCTTACATCTGTGTTCCCAAAGAGTAAATGAGAACTGCAATATGAAATATATCAGGAAGGACTTCCATCCCACCATAGCACACACTCATAGGAATCCACAAATATCTAGGTATCACAGTGACTGGTATCTGAAAGATACAGCACAGCTCTAGGGACAGAATTTATTAACCCTTTCAGCAGCAAGAATTCATCAACACCCCACCCCACCCCTGCCTCCACTAGCACCATTATGCTCACTCAGCAACTCTGCTTCTCACCCTCCTTTTACTGCCAAGAAATTGTTTTACTCTTTTTGGTTTTCTATACGTTTGTTCATCTATTCTGCTGCCTTATAACCTGTAAGCTATAACTTCAGCTTTCTCGTGACCCCTGTTTCCTCGTGGCCTCTTCATGTGCATCTTTTCGGATTCTACTCTACCTACCAATTGCTCAATTCTATTGGTTTCCGGGAGATATGGGGTGAGAAGATCCCGTAGCTCGGCTTTGAAAACTGGACAAGATTTCAAGATAAAGAAGAAAGATGTGGCATTTCTGGGATGGAAAAACATACATTAAGGTATTTCTGGGGCAAGAAGAAGATTGATGCAACAGAGCATCAGAAGATGTTAAATAAGAGAAAAGTAAAGTTGGAAAGGTAGAGTGGCACTGGTTATAGAAACTTTGGAAATAAAGATATATTGAAAGCTTTTAAGCAAAGCACTCATATGGCCTCTTCTTTATTTCTATAGCCAAAGTCAGCTTTGTTTGAACCCTTATCTTTCTTTTACCCAACAGCCAATATTTCTTGTCCCTAATCTCTCTCCACTTGTTCTGGCACGCCAATTCTCGGTAAACCCTGCTGGGCTGGAAATTAGAAGTAAGGGGCAGCACTCACCTATGAGACACCACTCACCATTGTCCTGTGAGGAGTCATACCCGCAGTTCTCAGCCCTATCAGACTCAGTGTCCCCATTTTATCAGAAATCTTTCTGTAAGTTTCCCTTTGCTATCTTGAAATAGGATGTGTCTACGTACCTAATTGGTATGGGCTGAGCTGTGTCCTTCTAGGAAATCATATATTGAAGTCCTAACCCCTAATACCTCAGAATGTGACCATGTTTGGAGACAGAGCCTTTAAAGGGAATTAAAATACAATTAGGTCACCAGAGTGGGCCCTAATCCAGTTCTAGGGTGTCCTTAGGAGAAGAGGAAATTTGGACAGAGACAAGTACAGTGAGAAGATGATGTGGAGACACAGTGAGAAGACAGCAATCAAGGCCTGTCAAGGAGATAATCCTGGAACAGATACTTCTCCTTACGACCCTCAGAAGAAACCAATCCTGCTGGCATCTTGATCTCAGACTTCCGGCCCCCAGAACTGTGAGATAATATATTTCTGTTGTTTAGGCCACCTGGTCTGTGGTACTTTATTATGGTGGACCTAGCAAACACATACAGTAATTCTGTATAATATCTTTATTATAATATAAAGAATACATAAAAGGAGTGTAATTTACCATAAAATATATACAGTATTTCCATATGTAAATGCTCAAGCACAACTGTACCAAAAGACATAATGCTTACATCAATACTCTGCATGCAATAGCTACAAATCACTGTGGAGTGACGGTACAAATGCAGGCTGACATAGCGTGCGATGTTGGCAACACAAATACAAACCCTTGAGCAACATAACTATTGGCACATAATTTTTTGTGAACAAATCTTGGTAGAGTTCCAAACAAAACAAGTAACAATCTTCCCTCATTTTACATGGTAGTTGTATTCCTGGAAAATTCAAGAAAAACATTGTATTTGTTTGTAATCCAAGGATAGGTTCTAGGTACAGACAATTATAAGTAGGTTTTTCATCTACATGAATGTCCTGTAGAACATTTGAAAGTCACATACGGTTCTTCATTTTCCTATACATATTGCAGGGGGTCAGGCCTTCTAGCATCAATGCCAGGACGGTGTCATCATGACAACCAAAACTGTCTCCTTATTTCCAGAACATTCTCTAAAGGAGAATTCTTCTTGTGATACAAGAAGAAGAGAAAATAAAAGATGTAATCGATGGCTATCTTTTGGTGCGGGATCAGCCCCACCCTACTCCCTATCAGAATTCCTCCTGCCTGGAGGAAGGTAACTAGGGACTTAGTCACACGGGACTACACAGCAGGCAAGGTCAAGTGATTTCCTAACTGGTTAAAGCCACCGTCTTAATACTGCCCTTAAGCTTCATATGGTAAAATGTTCCTTTATTCAGAGGCTTCATGGTACTCCAAGCTTGGTGAAATTCGGCCTCTGTGGTCATGCCTGTCTCTGGATTTTTCTGTGTTTTATGTGTGTTTGGGGCTTGGAGGGGGCTGAGGTGATCTGTGATTGCTGTGATAGCCCCAGAGAATCATCCTGATAAATCCCACTGTTCACTCCCTGCTCCTGTTCCCAGACTGTTGACCATTCATTGTTGGAGAGTTTCTACCCGAAGACGGTGATTTCTAACTCAAAGCAGGCGCTCAGCGATGCACCCGATCCTTTTATTCCACTCAGCCTCTACCCAGGCATGCTCCCTACAGTGTTCACTCTGTCTTTCCCATTCTTGTCAAGCATCTAAGTTCCACCTTGTTGCCTCATGCTCTCAATAATATTTTATTGAGACAATCAATATTTCCAGAAAAACTTTCCTCTCTTTTGTCTCCAAATTTCTTTTCGTCTCTCATGTAACGGGAGGAAAAGTCTGCTAGTGCTGCATATTTCTCCCCCTTCCAAGGGAAATTGATCCATTGAATAAAAAGCTTCCGCTCTTTCCTTTCAACTACCTCCTCCCCTCACGTTTGCCTGAACATGTCCTGTCTGAGTTACAACCCTTTGGCTGCAAGTAGTAGAATCCAACTTGAATGCACTGTGGCCAGAAAAGTGGATTTTGGCTGTAAGGAAACAGGACGTGTCAGGAAACTCTTAAGAATGCCCTGGGCCTCCAGAAAGGACTTGATCAAGAATTGCAAAGCCACCAGCACTCTTCTACCCACCTTTTCTTTTGCTTACTGTTTGCTTCATTTTTCTATTTCCTGTACACTAGCTTCTCCAGGCTTCCTGTCCACATGGGTGGAATTCCATTTCCAGGGGACAGACCCTAACTGGCCTACTTTGAATCAGGTCCAATCCTCTGGCCAAGGCGTAGGGGCATAACAGGGACCAAATTGACCCTCCTGCCTGAAATGATGAAACAACAAAATACCTGAAACAATTGGTTTTGGACATGGATATCAGGTACTGCAGGATAGTGATCCCTGAGAGAGGGGAAACAGGTGAGGTGAGCCTTATGAGTCCAGCTCATTGGCAGGAGAGAGTTTCCAGGTCTTCGCAGTACAAGAAGGTGGAAGCCAGGTAGAACGCAGTGGTCTGAGAAGTCCAGGGAAGAGTGGCTAGAGGCAGCAGAACAGAGTACCAGAAGGAGAGGGCTGGAGAGAAAGAGAGAGTGGAAGAGAGGTAGTGAGAGGGAGACAGCACTTTGAGATCACCAGAGTCTTCATGAGTACTGATCACTGCAGGCCTGGGAGGAAACTGCTTGAACCACAGAAAAGAACCACCTGAAAGAAACAGAGGGAACAACAATCCTTGCAGCCCTCACAAAGCTGAAAATAGTTTGTGTTCCCACCAGTCAGAATGGTAAGCCCTATAATTCACAAGGTTTGGGTAGAATAACTCGAAGGGTATTGCCTCAGTAGTGGGGAAAAATTCAGTCCTAAAGGCTAGTCTAGTCCTGCCTGACAAATACTAAAATCAATCCTGAAAGAATCAAATTGTTTCCAAGGAACTTAACTGCATCCCAGTACAAAGCTCAAGAGTACTTATAGGAATGCAAAAACATCCAGCACCCAACAAGGTAAAATTCAACGTCTGGGATCCAATCAAGCCCCTGGCCAAGGGAAGGAAGCAGAAATGAAGAGGAAGAAACAATGATCTATCTTGTACATTTTATGAATGTTATAATCGCCTCCTCTCCCATCATAAGGCTATTATTATCTTTTTCTTTATAGACCCAAGCATTGCTTGACTTATTACAATAAGCATGTATTATCATCGTTATTTTAAAAAGCCTTTGTGAACAAACCAATCAAGAAAATGGGAATATCAAACAAAAAGGAGACAAAAGAAGTTCCTACAGCACATCAAAACTGACTGAAGTTTTCTCCCTATTTCTTCTGCCTTTTTTTCCTTTGGCTACCTCCCTCTCTAGAAAGTTCTCACTTTCTTTACCTTCATGTCTTGCGTTTCTAAACTTTTCTGGATATTTTAGCTGAACACAGAAAGCAACTGCAGCATGGCCAGTTGTTAGGGGAGACGTTGTTTCTTGTTTTTTTATTTTTAAATGGGCAGATCTTAATGTTTCACATTTACTCTCAAAGAAAGAGAACACCAACGCCGCCTCACTACTGTTGACTGCCTTTTATCTGGCCCTCTCCTCCACTCCTTGAGTCAATGGCCGGATAGTTAAGGCTCCACCAGACCCGGTCTCTTTGCCCAGAATCCACCTGCCCTGTCCCTAGGCAGGAAAACTGCAACTTTGGCAGCATCTGCTTGGACTGAAAACATGTCCCACGTCTCCTTTTTTCCCTCTGAAGAAAGCTCTTTCTGGCATGGTGTGAGGACAGCTAAGGTCTCCAGGCTGCTGGTGAAATGAGGGAAAGTAGAGGGGAGTCAGCGCCGAGATGGGCGGATAAAAGGAGCGACCGCTCAGCAGCGAGAGGGAGAGGCGAGAGTAAGGCGCCCAGACACCATGTGGACAAGGGGAGGAGAGAAAGCAGAGGTGGCGCGGGAAGGCTTGAGCGCCTGGGCAGCCAGAGCTCAGATCCGAAGAGCCGAGTCCGGGCAGAGGGGTCCGCGGGCTCTGGAGGTGCTGGACCGGTGCGATCCGAGAGCAGACCGGGGCCCTCGCGAGCGTCTCCCGGCCCCTGCCCGCGATGAGCGAGGACAGCCGTCTGTGCTCCGGCTACTACAGCCTCAACCAGAGCTTCGTGGAGCCCTTCCAGTGCCCCCGGCTTGGCGAGGGGGCCGCGCTCCAGTACTGCTGCGGCTTCGCAGACCTCAAATACTGCTGCAGCGAGCCGGGCAGCTACTTCCCCTACAAGCACAGCTACATGTGGAGCCTCAGGTGGGCTGAGAGCCCGCGCGTGCGGCGGCTGGCCGGGCCCGGGGCTAGGGAGGCGACCAGCGGAGCCACGCCAGGGCCAGGGGGGTCCCCCGCGTCCCCGCCATAGGCTCTGGGTTGGGTCGCTACGGAAGGAAGCGGAGCCTCTGAGGGCGGGTGAGGGTAGGGAGAGAAATCTCGCCCCGGCTCGGAACTCCCCCGGAAGCCAGGACCGGAGGTGAGGCGCGCGCTGTAGGAGCGCGGGCTTTGCACCCAGGGCGCAGTTGGGGCCCTCCCGGCTGGCCCCGCTGGGTTCCCCGCCCGCCTCCCGGGAGCCGACTGCTCTCCCCTCGCCGGGGACCAGTCCCAGGCTAGCACCCTACTGGTGGAGAGGGAGGACAGGCAGATAACCCAAGGAGAAGGTTTAAAATCCTCTTTTAGGTTTATTTGGTGTGTTTGAAGAGAAAGGAGGCTCCTTTGGGGCTCTTTTTACTGCATTAACAAGGACCAGAGTATTTTAAGACTCTTTGAGGGTTGTGAAGGAATTGGTTGTATTCTTTAAAATACACATGTATTTTTTAAAGTGTGTGTGTGTGTGTGTGTGTGTGTGTGTGTGTGTGTGTGTGTGTTCCTGAGGGCCTGCACAAGCAACTGGGCTTTACGACTTGCCCTTTTTGGAGGATCTGACCCCTACCCTGGAGAGAATTGAAGAGACACCAAGAAAGATACAGCTTTTGGTTGCTATGATTATACACACACTCTGTAGAACAGGACACCCCCTTTCTTGAAACCTGAGCCATGTGGCTATTGCTGGAATGTGAAGAGACTTTCTAAGGTGCGGTCTTGTTTCTTTTTCCTATAGTGGCAATTTTATTTTACTTATTCCAACTAGTATTGATGTAGACATTTTCATTATGAATTTCTTTTCCCCCTTCCACTCTGAAGGGCTGCAAACTTTAAACTTAATTTTTCATTTTGCTTGGAGAATGAAAGGGGTTCGACAATCAAGGAAAGAGCTCCCACCTTAAATTGTTTTGTACATATCAATTAGTTTATGGGGTTGGAGGAGATGGATTCTGCTAGTAAGAGGTAAAGTATGATTATGTCTCCCAGTCACCTACATGACCCAGAGTTTAACACACATGCCAAGTCTATAGCAAATGACTAAATGTTACTTCTTTTTTTTTTTTTTTTTTTTTTTTTTGAGACGGAGTCTCGCTCTGTCGCCCAGGCTGGAGTGCAGTGGCCGGCTCTCAGCTCACTGCAAGCTCCGCCTCCTGGGTTCACGCCATTCTCCTGCCTCAGCCTCCCGAGTAGCTGGGACTACAGGCGCCGGCCACCACGCCCGGCTAGGTTTTTGGATTTTTTTTAATAGAGACGGGGTTTCACCGTGTTAGCCAGGATGGTCTCGATCTCCTGACCTCGTGATCCACCCGTCTCGGCCTCCCAAAGTGCTGGGATTACAGGCTTGAGCTACCGCGCCCAGCCTTAAATGTTACTTCTTAAAGCAACAAAATATTAACATATTTTTCTATATTGCAAGCATCAAAAAGTCTAGCAGGAGTGCCTACCTTCCCGTAAGTTCAACTGACAAAGTTGTATTTTGCTGAAGAAGGGCAAAATGTCAGAAAATAATGATAGCTTATCCTTAGTAGATTACATGGGGAGGAAATCTGTATTGCACTGGTTTATTATCTGGCCTTTTGGAAACTAACAGAGTAATCTATCTCTGGGTCATTGGAGGCATTACTGATGGCAGAAACACCTCCAACAGAGACTGGCAATTCCTCAGTCAAACTCAATTGGAAAATGTGCCTGAGATTTTCAGATCCCTGAATAGTTCCAAAGTGACAAGCAATAGAGGACATAAAACCTTCCTAAGATTTATAAGGGCACAAAGGAGTGAACAGCTTGCTGGGGTCTTCATTCAGCACTGACAAAATGGACAGTGCAGCTCCATTCCCTGGGAAATAGAAAAATCACTTCAACTGATGTTGGTTGGCAGTGTTAAACCTGGGATTCCTGTGAGTTATTGAGCTCTGAGAACACAATAGGGAGGTAAATTTATTAGAGCTTCATTTCCCCTCTATTCTTTGCTCTCCACTCCTAATTTAAAATAGTCCAACTGTGAAGAGTCACTAGCCCTTGTTTTGAGATTCTATAGTGGCTGAAGAAAGGCACAGCTGTGGCTATCACAAGGTAAGTGAACTTCCTAAGAAGGAGAATTGCTGCATTAATGTGACAGCAGCTTCAGACCCTCTCTCAAAGCTTGTAAAACAACTGCCATAGGGTGCTGAGGAAAGGATAATTCTTCCTTTCCTGTGTCTGGCCCCCTCCCATCTTTTCTCCTCCGATGACCCTATGTTCTTAGGATTTTCCTTGGTAATCTTCTCCAGGACTTGGGAAAATAAGATCTATGGGATAGGGCCATGCATGAGTGGTTATTTAATAAGTATTTATTGAAATGAATATTTTAGGAGTCTCCTGGAGCTCCATCTTTACTGAGAGTTTATACCTAGAGCTTTGCATGCATAAAGCAACATTTCTTTTCTTTTTTGAGACGAGGTCTCGCTCTGTCGCCCAGGCTGGAGTGCAGTTGCGCAGTCTCGGCTCATTGCAACTTCTGCCTTCTAGGTTCATGTCATTCTCCTGCAGCAGCCTCCCGAGTAGCTGGGACTACAGGTGCCTGCCATCATGCCTGGCTAATTTTTTGTATTTTTAGTAGAGATGGGGTTTCACTGTGTTAGCCAGGATGATCTCGATCTCCTGACCTCATGATCTGCCTGCCTCGACCCCCCAAAGTGCTGGGATTACAGGCGTGAGCCACCGCTCCCGGCCATAAAGCAACTTTTTTATAAAGTGAACCATGACATTGAAACTATCTGTCAGTATTATGAAGAACATTCTTTTTTAACCGAAAGCAGGGATGGCATGCTTTGTTTTTGTTTTTCTTTCAAATTTAATGGTCTGGTTTTATAATTTGTACATCGAAAGCCCACACTGTGTATGTGGAAGTTAATTAAAATAACAATTTTGCTTTCAAATAGACTAAATTACATTTTTACCTTGAAGATTTTTTAATAATCAGGTTCTTGTTTGAAGAATCTTTCCAGATGTCTAGCCTCTTATCTGCTCTGTGCACCAGATAATATTAACTGAGTGGATTACATTCGCATGTGTCTGTGTATAGTGAAGTGATCCTAACCTTCCCTGACACTTAAAATGCACAAAAGTTAGGTTTGGTGCAAACGAGTATAAAAGAGGAGTCGCCAAATATAGGGAGTCTACCTTTTAGATGAGAGTGCATCCAGTGAGAGCAAACCCCAAGTTGAAACAGGTAACTCTGCAGTGACTCCAGACATAAATTTCCCCAGCCTTCACTCGTCTACAAGGCTAGTGGAACTGGGTGGACAATAAACCAAGCACAAGAATCTCTGAAAGTCGACTTCGTGTGTATGGTTCAGGAGGCAATCTCTTCTTTGCAGGGGTGTTCTAGCTCCTAAAATGAAGGACAAGTGGAGTGAACTTAACTCTTCACTTTCAGTTCTATTATCCTTCCTCCCAAAGCAACAATGCTCCTGGCATCCCTGGTCAAATTCTTCCTCCCCTCCCTTTTGGTACAGGTTAAACCTGTCAGTGTCCTAATCCCAGGGAAAGAGCAGAAGCCTAAAGCCAAGCCAGGAAGATAATGAAGAAAAAGATCATTACTTTTCAATGATGTATGTTCCAAATACAGGTAGATCAATCAGCAGTCAATTATTATTTATTTCCATTTATTGAACATTTTCTATAAGCTAAACTCTCAAATGCGTTAAATAAGTGTGTACAACACTACCGTGAAAGTCAACAGAAGTATCTGTTCTTGAGTAAAATTGATTAAAATCTATTTATAGGTTAAAATCTATTGGTAGATTTTAATTAGAACAAAATGTGGTTCAAGAAGTACGTGTTATCATATTAGTCTTTCAAGATAATGCTTTTTTTCCCCCTAAGCTCTTTTCCCATTTAGTAATATTCAGTTCACAGGCTTATGAAAACTATATTTCTCAAATGATTAGACTTAGAGGTAACTGTATCAGACGGAATCATTACAAATTTAGGGTAGAGCAAATACAATCAGATACACATTTTGTTTTTAGAGAAAAATATAAGGGCCTCTTCCTTAATGCTAGAAGCCATTGACATTATGCCCTTTTAGAAAGGAAAACGTCAAACTGAACATAAACTTGGTATGAATTTCACAAATACCATTTTCCTTTAATTCAAATTGCTTTCTCCTTTTTTATAATAGTTTTGGCTTTGTAAATCAACAAATGGCATTTCACATATGTCTTTAGTGCTTTTGCAGAAACAAATATTTTTCTGTTCATCATTTGTTGTTGAACCTGATCTTTCCTTGTAAAATATATGAATAATAGAGGTTTATTTGATGGAGATGTTTTAGAATTATCCCAAAAGAATCATGTGACCTTTAACCTATAATATGAACACATGATCTTCCCTATTAATAGTAATGTACAGGCCGGCCGGGAGTGGTGGCTCACGCCTTTAATCCCAGCACTTTGGGAGGCTGAGGTGGGTGGATTGCCTGAGCTCAGGAGTTCGAGACCACCCTGGGCAACATGGTGAAACCCCATTTCTACTAAAATACAAAAAATTAACTGGGCATGATGGCATGCACCTGTAGTCCCAGCTACTCGGGAGGCTGAGGCATGAGAATCGCTTGAGCCCCGGAGGCAGAGGTTGCAGTGAATCCAGACTGTGCCACTGCACTCCACCTTGGGCTTCAGAGTAAGACACCATCTCAAAAAAAAAAAAAAAAAAAAAAAAAAAAAAGTAATGTATAAATTTAAAAGGGCCTCGAAAATCCTACAGAGAAAATATAAGAATTTGGTGATGGAGAAAGGTGAACTGTAAATTTCAATCAGTTAATGTTTATGCTAAAATACAATTTGGTTATGAATGACTGAGAGCAAGAACTAACGATATATTTATGCCTTCTCTTTAGTTGAACCAGTGTGAACCACTTTGTGTGACACATGTTTTTTTCCTGTTTTCCTCAGCATTGGTGCCTTGATTGGATTAGGAATTGCTGCCCTTGTTTTACTCGCCTTTGTCATCAGTGTCTGTGTCCTTTGCTATTTATTTCTGTATACAAAGCCTCAAAGATTAGACACTGGCCTTAAGCTTCAACACTTAGCGGCTTCTTCCACTCAAGAAGGTAATCAGTATCCATTATTTGTTACCAATTACCTGAACTCTATCCAAAAGAATAACTTGTACCTGGGTGATCATACTGTTAACAATGAATGCTCTTTAAAAATTCAGTTTACTATGTGTCTTACTAAAAATTCACATTGAATCAGGCCTTAATGATGAAATACTTTAGGGAAATTGTGCTGAAGGAAAAATAGCAGCAGGATGTAATTATTCTCAAGAAAATTAAACCATTGGTTCAGTAAATCTGCTTTAAATATATTTATGTTCCTTCCGGTTATTAAGGTTTATCCTCTTGAAATTTTAAAAATTTTGTTTTTGGATGGGGTCAAAGAAGTCAGATAAATAGAGGAAACAAGTATTTGATAACTTATTCTCTGAACCAAATATTTTCATCACTCTAGATTGGCTAGTCAGTGGTCAGTTAAGAATTTACCTGTGTGTCTACTGTGTACACAGTTCAGAGGGGCATATAAAATAATTCAGAGGCATATAAAAGAAACAAAAAATAAGTAGAAGATGTATTGACTAGATTGCAAACTAGTTAAAATATTGGGATTTGTATGTGTATAGTGTGACTATAAAGTAGAAATAATGTTTATTTATGGTTTGTGGAATTAGGTCCTATTATCTCAGTCATCAAGTGCTGTGCAAATGCTAGTTGTTACCATCATAAAACTCAATCACAAAGAATGTTTAACTGTTGTGAATATAAATTTCTATAGTGTATTAAAAAGTACTAATTATAAAGTTTATTGTGAGATACACATATCAACAAATCTAGAATATACATTATAAATATATATGGAATTTATCAAGAATTTATATATAGAATATATAAACAGAATATAAATTTAGGGTTTATGTATGTATTTAGAATGACACACAAGTGCTTACTTGCTTCCATGTAAAAATAAAATGAAAATCTTTATGTTAAAAAAATTGAGGAGAGTCCCCACCCATATGCTCTATTTCAGTTGCATCCTAAAACTTCTCATATTATAGGGTACCCGTTCTGTGACCTTATCAAATACATCACCACTGTGTGATTGCATTAGCTCTCATTTCCTTCTCTGCAGAGGAGACCTCTCAGAGGGTATCCTGTGTCACAGAACAAGGGAGCCAAGATTCCTTGAAAGTTCTCTTCTGGAAGTACTGTTTGGAGATTACATGGCTGAAATGACAGGTTGTTAGCTGAATTTATTACAAATGACTTAGGCCCAGTTTCTCCACTGGATGTCGAGTAGTGATTATCAAATAATCAGATTGTAAAATCAGTTTTTGTCTCAATTGCTTAGGTAATTTAAAGTTGCAGTTCTTAAATTTGACTGCCTATAAATCACATAGAGAGCTTGTTAAAAAACACAAATTCCAGGCTCTGCATTTTAAAACAAGTAGCTCCTCTTGCTTCTGTCCTTGTTCCCCTGCTGTCTGCTCTCCAGAGCAGCCAGAGCAGACCTGTTAAAACACAAGTCAGGTCATGTCACTCCTCTGCTGAAAACACTAATTGCTTCCTGTCTCTTTCAATGGAGAAAACAGTCTTCATCATGACCTATGGGGACTTTTGTGATCTGCCCTTATATTTCCTATCTTCGCATGCCCAGCCTCATTGGCCCCTTTGCTGTTCCTTGAAATTTCTGATTCAGGGTCTTTGCACATGCTTCCACTATTGTCTAGGATGCTTTTCCCTCAGATATCTGCATGACTTACTTTTTCACTTTCCATCTTTACTCAAAAGTTACCATCCCAGGAGCTCTCCCCTGGTTACCCTATCTGCATTTTTAATTCCCTTTCAACATTTAATACCCTCTTCCTGCTTTGAATTTATCTTAGACATTTACCGTTAACATATTATATCCTTTACTTACCTGTTGTCTATCTTTTGTCCACTCCGAGTAGAAACTAAGTCCCAGAAAAGTAGAAATGTTTGTCTTATTTGCTCATTACTGTATCCTCAGTGCCTAGAACACATAGCAAATATTCCATGAATGAATTGAATGGGGTAGCACTGCATGTGTGTCATACAAGGAGCATATTTTGAGAAACATTGGCAAAATATTGTCACTGTCACAGTCCTAAAACATTCATTGACTGCCTTCTCTATACAATGCACTGTGCTAAATAAAAATTGGTTATTTTTCCAGATTTAGCTTAGGTACTGCTCCAAAATTTTGTTTCACATTGACTTCAGAACATAGCAACAGAATTAGTTGGTTTGTTGATTCAAATTTTGTATTCTTGTCGCTATTGAGTGAGGAGGTCCATTATAGTTAGATGAGGCTGCTTACTTGCAAAGAAATATCCTCATTCTGCCCCTCTCATAAGTATATTTTGTCAAATTGGCAAATCAATTCGGTACACCTTTCCTGAATGCATGCTATTGGTAAGGCAGGATTTTAAGTGATCAGTGACTTCCTGCTGCTTTCAAATGAGGTGATTTTGGTCCCTTGCATTGATTTTAACCAAATCAGATATAGTGGAGAGCCTGAAATAAAATAGTTCAAATATCACTAGAATGAGATGAGAAAATTGTTTGTATTTGAAAGCGAGCCTTTGATGTGATATTTACACATTGCTGTACCCTTCGTTAAATATGCATGTTCCATTCCAGTGATTCTACTACCTAGCAATGGATGCCAGTGTTCTAGCTATTGAGAAAGCAAGTCTGTGGCTTTATTTCATTTAAGGAATGTCTTGAAGGTTAGGAACATAATAGAATATTTGCATAATAAATCAAGAAGTAAATATTATGTCAGAGGAAAATTGGTTTCACCAGTTACCCATGTCCTTTCCAAATTCATGGGTCACATCAAAAAGTGGGCGAAGGATATGAACAGACACTTCTCAAAAGAAGACATTTATGCAGCCAACAGATACATGAACAAATGCTCATCATCACTGGCCATCAGAGAAATACAAATCAAAACCACAATGAGATACCATCTCACACCAGTTAGAATGGGGATCATTAAAAAGTCAGGAAACAACAGGTGCTGGTGAGGATGTGGAGAAATAGGAACACTTTTCCACTGTTGGTGGGACTGTAAACTAGTTCAACCATTGTGGAAGACAGTGTGGCGATTCCTCAAGGATCTAGAACTAGAAATACCATTTGACCTAGCCATCCCATTACTGGGTATATACCCAAAGGATTATAAATCATGCTGCTATAAAGACACATGCACACGTATGTTTATTGTGGCACTATTCACAATAGCAAAGACTTGGAATCAACCAAAATGTCCATCAGTGACAGACTGGATTAAGAAAATGTGGCACATATACACCATGGAATACTATTCAGCCATAAAAAAGGATGAGTTCGTGTCCTTTGTAGGGACATGGATGCAGCTGGAAACCATCATTCTCAGCAAACTATTGCAAGAATAGAAAACCAAATACCACATGTTCTCACTCATAGGTGGGAACTGAACAATGAGAACACTTGGGCACAGGGTGGGAAACTGGGGCCTGTTGTGGGGAGGGGGTGGGGGAAGGGATAGCATTAGGAGATATACCTAATGTAAATGACGAGTTAATGGGTGCAGCACACCAACGTGGCATATGTATACATATGTAACAAATCTGCACGTTGTATACATGTACCCTAGAACTTAAAGTATAATAAAAAATTTGAAAAAAAATTCATGGGTCAGCCTCTCGATATTTTAGGTTACTTTTTACAGTTGAAACTGTTTCCATTATAGGAAATCTGAATGGCCTAAAGGGAAATGTGTTCTTGTGTACACACTAAATTGACTTAGGACACTGAAATTTTTCTCTATGTAAGTGACAAGAGTCTAAAATATTCTAATATTAGACAATTTTGCCAAGATTTTGCATAGTATATCTTTATTCTGTTGACTTGCATTACAATTTAAGGCTCCAACGTTTGGAATGGATCTTGAAAAAAGCTAGTCTCTGGCAGTGATTGTAGACTGTAATTGGATTACCCCTACGGCTCATTCTGTACAGAGGACCTATTGCTGAAGCAATTGATCGGTCTTTAAGTTGTGTTCCACAACCATTTTCTTCTTTTTAAACTTTGTGTTTTGGGTTATGCATGCTTCAAATGCCAATGTTTAAAAGAATACCATTGCTTGTAAATTGTTCTGTATAGGACGTCCAGCTCCTGAGAAAACAGATGGCTGTGTGAAAGGCATCCTTCTGAGTCAACACTCTGAGGGTGAGGGCTCATTCCACAGGTTGTGGAGGAATTAATGGCTAATCGAGGAGCAATTAAAGGGGTGTCTTAGAGCCCTGCTTCTCAAACTTTTCCACCGGAGAATCCTTAAATGTATACAGTTGTCCCTCAGTATTCATTGAGATTGGTTTGAAGACCCCCTGCAGATACCAAAGTCTTCACATGTTCAAGTCTCTGATGTAAACTGACATAGTATTTGCATGTAACCTACGCATAGCTTTCCATTTTATGTATTTATTTATTTATTTAGAGATGGAGTCTCACTCTGTTGCCCAGGCTGGAGTGCAGTGGTGCAATCTTGGCTCACTGCAACTTCTGCCTCCCTGTTTCAAGCCATTCTCCTGCCTCAGCCTCCCGGGTAGCTGAGACCACAGGCACTGGTCCCCATGCCTGGCTAAGTTTTTTGTATTTTCAGTGGAGGCAGGGTTTCACCATGTTGGTCAGGCTGGTCTCAAACTCCTGACCTCAAATGATCCACCCGTGTCAGCCTCCCAAAGTGCTAGGATTACAGGCGTGAGCCACTGTGACTGGCCCTTTTATATGCTGTAAATCAGTAGTCCCCAACTGTTTTTAACACCAGGGACTGGTTCCATGGAAGGCAATATTTCCAGGTCAGGTATGAGAGGGATGGTTTTGGGATGAAACAGATCCACCTCAGATCATGAGACATTAGATTCTCATTAGGAGCGCACAACCTAGATCCCTCGCATGTGCAGTTCACAATAGGGTTTGTGCTCCTTTGAGACTCTAATGTCAATGTTGATTTGACAGGAGGTGGAGGGGAAGCAGTAATGCTTGCTCGCCCTTTGCTCATCTCCTGCTGTGCGGCCTAGTTCCTAACAGGCCACAGACTAGCTTGGTCCGTGGCCCAGAGGTTGGGGACCCCTGCTTTAAATCATCTCTAGATTAATATGTAGTACGATGTAGTACAATGTAAATGCTATGTAAGTAGTTGTTATTCTGTGTTGTTTAGGGAGTAATTACAAGAAATAAAAGTCTGTACATGTTCAGTACAGATGCTTTTTTTCCCCAAATATTTTTGATCCATGGTTGGTTGAATCTACAGATGCAGAACCAATGGATATGGAGGGCCAACTATGTAAGAGAAAGGAACGTGTGTCTCCAGAATTCTAAAGGCTAGAGTAGAAAGGCCTGCTTTAAGCCTAATGAACTTTAAATTATCTGAAGTTCCCATTTTATTTTTAAAATTATGAGAATTTTCAATTTGACTGCAAAATATGACTTGCTTTACTCTAATAATAGCATCTTCTCCCTCTCATAGCTGAGTAAACTTGATGCTCCAGGAATATAAAGCATATTTATCCTGAGGCTTTGAATATCTATTGATACTCTGGAGTCGTAGAAGGGACTGGGGGAAGGAGCAAAGAGAAGGGTTCTTAGACACAGAATTTTTGATAAAAATTAGAAGGGCAAATATTAGTAGAGCTGCTTGGCACAAATAAAATAATACAGTTGTATAGGTATAATAAACAACAAGCCTGTATCTGAGGTTCTCTTTTGTAAAGACAGATGATATAAATGAAAAGGGGTAAGTAAACTAGCAGTAAGGCACAGTTGTCTAGGAGAAAAGCATAAATTATATATGAAATACTGAGAAGGAAAGCAAATTTAAAGATAATGCAAACATTCATTCTGCCTGTGAGCAAAATAGGATTTGGGCTGGCTCAGCATGGTCTGCTATATTCGTCTTAGAAGATACCCTTGCTCCCTCGAAAGAAAATCTTCCTCTCAATTCATTATAGTTCATTATCAGTTCATTATAGGAAAATTAGGAAATACAGAGAAACAAACAAATAAATCTTATATGTGACTAATTTTCAACTGTAGAAGTTTCTTTTTTTGTGTTTTCTCCTTTTGGTTTCACACTTAGAAAGTTTTCCCCTTGCCAAAAGATATAAAGATAAAATATTTAAGTATGAAAAATAAATGCATTAGAAGAAAATATAGGTAACTGTATTTTCCAGTATAGTTTATATTTTCTAGTATAGTTAATTTCTGATTTCTAATATAGTTAATTTTTCTTTTCTTTTTTTTTTGAGATGGAGTTTCGCTCTTGTCGCCCAGGCTGGAGTACAATGGCATGATCTTGGCTCACCACAACCTCCACCTTCCGGGTCCAAGCAATTCTCCTGCCTCAGCCTCCTGAGTAGCTGGAATTAAAGGCATGAGCCACCACACCAGGCTAATTTTGAATTTTAATAGAGACGAGGTTTCTCTATGTTGGTCAGGCTGGTCTCGAACTCCTGACCTCAGGTGATCAGCCTGCCTTGGCCTCCCAAATTGCTGGGATTACAGGTGTGAGCCACAGCGCCCAGCCCTAATGTAGTTAATTTTTAAATACATTTTCTAATATAGTTCGAAGTATTAGTAATTAGTTACAGTTACCTATGGTTATCTAATTATGTAATTACCTAGCTATATAATTACCTAATATAATAGGTACCTATATTTATATATTTAGATACCTATAGATAACTATATTGTACTAGGTAATTATGTAGTTGTCTATATTTTCTTCTAATGCATTTTTCTCATACTTAAACCTTTAATACTCCTGGAGCTTTAATTTTGGTATAAAATATGAGGTAAAGATCTGCCTTTTTTATTTTCCAAATAATGAGTCAGTTGTCAAATATTTATTGGCTAATCCATTTTTCTCTTGACAATTTAAAATGTCACTAGTCATAAGCTAAATTCTTATATATGTTGTGGTCTGTTTTGGACTTTGTGTTTTGTTAAATTGATCCATCTGTTTATTTTAAGCTGGTAATATACTTTAAGAATTACTGTAGCTATACAGTTTATTTTAATATCTGATTAAACAAGACTCCATCTCCCCTCTCCTGTCATGCTTTTTTTTTTCAAAGTTTCTGGGCTACTCTAGTAACATTCAAGTTTCCAAATAAACTTTTGAATCACCCTGTCCAATTTTAAAAAGACAAATGGTATTTTGATGGATTTTGTACTATCTGTATAAAGAAGTTGAAAACTACTTTTCTAAATAGCCTTAACGTCCTTTCTAAAACATTTGCTCAAAGCTCTTGTGAATTAGGCTGCCAAATTATTTACTAATGGTAATCAGTGTTTATTTCAGGAAGATTTTAAAAGAATTCATTGAGATCTTAGCACAAGATAGGGTAATTGGAATTCAATGGCATAAAAGGCCACCTGTGTCCCTTTAAATAGAAAGACCTTTTTATTTAAAATAATGAGCCTAGAATTTTATACAACTGTTTCCGTTCCTACAATGTAGAAAATCAAATTGCTCAGTAGTTACCTATATTATTAGGTTGGTGCAAAAGTAATTGCGGTTTTTGCCATTATAATAGCATTTCGGAGTCCTCCTCAAGGCAGAGTCAGGCAATCCTCAGTCATGGTCAAACCAATAAGCAAAATAGAAGCCAGTCTCTCATTGAAAATCATTTATTTCAAGGACATATAATATCAGCTAACTTCCTTTGTAAGATATTGTTAATCATCAATAGTTGGAAAAATTTAACAATACAGAAAAGAAAGAAAAAGGTGAATTCTGTAAAAAATAGTGTAGGAAAAAAATTTGTGAATAGAACTGCCTCTACTCATTAATGTGACTAAAGTGACTAAACTAAAGCAAAAGGGCAAGTCCAAGATTCTAACTTTCATGATAAATTTTTTAACTGTGCTTATGTGAGATCTCTCTATATACTTGAGGGGAGGGCAGGGCATTGAAAAGGGAGAGATCAATAAGTTTTGCTCACTTCACCATTTAGCTCACACCCAGTCCTGTGCATCATCATATTAAATTTGAAGGGAAAACATCCTCTTACAAATAAAAAAAACACTTTTAGGGTAAAAACTTGAGATTGCTTGTTTCCGCAAGAAGGAACTGCAGGATGAGTGGGATGTGTAGATTTTCTACTAAATAATAAAGTGACTCAGCTAGGTTAGTACATGGAAGCTGCTGAAGAACATCAGCATGGTAACCCAGAAGCTAGGAGGACATTGGCAGATGACAGTAGAAAGGCTTAATTACAGTTCTGCCTGATAGCCACGAGATAAAGACCTGCAGAAGTCCCCAACATTCTTTTGATATTTTAAAATGGCAGGCAAGAGCAGAGATCACAGAAGAATTCTAGGTCCCCTAAGAAAGGATTTGAAAATAAATATAAAATTTAACTGTTATCAGAAAAATTATATTGGCCTACCTGTGATAAGGATAGGTAGAAAGATTTCGTCCGATGAATTGGATTTAAATTTTGGCAAAGGCCAAAGCTTTAATTTAATGCCAGTCTAGGAAGTACAGGATTAAAGAAAGGTTGAAATTTGCATACAATGACTAGAACAACAAAAACCAAAGAATGGAAATAAGTAGCAGGTAGCGGGAAGAGCAGCTGACAATTGAGTAGGAAAGAACTGTGATGTTGAATCTTGGCAATTGCCCCTCCACTAACGAGAAAAATAACTTAAAAAAGAAAAAATTTTTATGTGTAACAAATCTCTTGGGAGCGCAATGATATTACAGATTTATTTAAATTGAATCCATGTTGTTACCTGTGACAGAAAAGAGGCAGCTGTTTTTACCCCTATTTTGTTGGTTAAGAAACTAGTTTCTTTATTAAAAGAAAACTAGGAAATGCTGAGGTTGCTGAGATATTTTCATCTTTCTCTTTTAAAATTATCCCAGAATTGTAGTTAGCTGGACTGTATTATCACTACAGCTCCACTAACTGCAGTTATATCCCAATATGTCTGATTACTCTAAGTTACCAGAGGGATATACCTTGAAAGCACTTTTGGATTTGTCTAACCTGCAGGAAGAGAGTGAACACTAGAGGTGTTATGGTGTTTATAACACATCTTTTCTTGTTCACATAGCAATTTGGTTTTGTTAGGGGAATTGCTTTGGCTTTAGAAGCCAATCAAAAAAATATCTTTGTACTTAACACTGGTTAGAAGGATCCAGTAGCCAAGTAAATAATGAGTTGAGGCTGAGGAATAAAGATCTTTACAAGTCATACATGAATAAAAATCTGTACTACTCTAATGTATTTTGCAAGCCTTTAAATCTCAGAGGGGAGTAAACAAGTTAGATAAATTCCTTCAGTTGTTGCCAGAGAAATATATAATGGAAACAAAAGCATCAGAATGGGGATGACTTAGAGAGAATCCCAGAATGACTAAGTTAGGAAACAACTTCCTTAGTTTATTTCCCATTAAAAAAACAAAAAACCCAAATTGGTTATGACAAAACACCTTGAAAGTCTGATTAAACTATTATGAATTTAAGTATGTAAAAAGCTTTGGAAACACGAAGGACTTTAACACTACACTTTTTAGATTTCCAGAAATTCAAAAAAAATTAAAATTTTAGATACTTAAATTGGTGCTTGTATAAGATACAAATGTCACCCAGATATACAAAACTAATTTATATCTTAAATCTTTGATCTTTTATCTTTACCCGCTATACTAAAGAGTAAAAATAATATTAAACAAGTGAAAAATAACCTACAAATACCTTAATTTGATTTTCAAATATTATATAATGTCAATGCAAAATATCTGAGCCAGGTCTCTGTCAGTTCAGAAGGTTATTTTGCCAAGGTTAAGGATGCATCCCTGACACAGCCTCAGGAAATCCTGAGACATGTGCCCAAGGTGGGTGGGGGTACAGTCTGCTTGTATGTATTTTAAGGAGACATGAGACATCAGTTAATATGTGTAAGATGGGCTGTGTGCAGTGGTTCACACCTGTAATCCCAGCACTTTGGGAGGCAGTGGCGGGCAGATCACTTGAGCCCAGGAATTTGAGTCCAGCCTGGGCAACCCTGTCTCTACCAAAAAATAAACAAAATTAGCTGAGCATGGTGGTGCGTGCCTGTAGTCCCAGCTACTCGGGAGGCTAAGGCAGGAGAATTTCTTGAACCCAGGAGTTAGAGGTTACAGTGAGCCGAGCTTATACCACTGCACTCCAGCTTGGTGACAGAGCAAGACTGTCTTAACACATACACAAACAAAATGTGTAAGATGTGCATTGGTTTGGTCTGGTAAGGTAAGACAACTCCAGGTTAGAAGTAGGTAAGAGAAAAAAGGTTGCATTCTTTTGAGTCCTTGATCAGCCTTCCACTGAATACACAATTTAGTCTGGCTCAGTGAATCTGCATTTTTACATAAATAGTAGGGCAGAGGAAGCAATCAGATATGCATTTGTCCCAGGTGAGCCTCAGAGGGATGACTTAGAATGGGAGGCAGTTTTGCCATAAGCAGTTCCCAGTTTGACGTTTCTCTTTAGCTTAGTGATTTTGGGATCCCAGGATTTATTTTCCTTTCACATTCCCACCCTTTTCTTTTTAAAATCTTTTGGAGAAGGCATTTTAGAAGAAAAATGAGTCTGGTCTCAGGTTTGGTCTGATCTCTCATGGCTAGTATGGTTCATTCCTGGATGGGTAGGTCCCACATTATGAGGAAAGCTCATTTTTAGCAGGTTGTGAAGTCTCATGTCCTATGAAGAGAAAATAGGGGGAGGAAGAGAGAAAACAAACAAAACCAGAACAATCCTGGAAAATCAATATAGGCCATATTACTTTGAAGTCCATACGTCAGTAGGCAGGAATGAAGCTACTTATGTATGAAAATAGGTTGCTGTTATTTTCTTTTAAAGCTTAAGTTGTCTAGCTTCAGTTTGCAGCACTTTAAAGAAAGCACAGCTTAGTTTTTAGTGATTTCAACATAGAAAAACTAGGGAAAAAGGGAAAAGAAAGAACAAAAATTAAATTAAAAACATTATTTTGGGGACTTGTAGCCTGGAAAAATTTTAGAATTCAGTCCAAACTGTAGAAAAGAATAAAAATTGAAAAACATTAGGCAAGACTAGAATCTAATAACAAGTGTACTATAGCTCATTTTGAAACATAGTTTTTCTCTCTCCAGTCTCTCATTTTTATTAAAAACAAATCATAATAGGACTGATTTGTTTGCAAAAATAAGATTTAGTCTTATGCTTGGCCTGATTATTTGTATAAAGGGCAGCAAGGATAATTATTTTTCAAATAGGCTTTTAAAATTTGGCTTTGATGAAACTCAAGGAATCTCAGATAAGACTTTTTTTTTTTCTCTTCTTTTCTTTTTTTTTTAAGCTGAGCCCAGCCATGGGTTTGTATCCTCAAATACCTACAAGTTGTGTAGTTTCCTCTCCTCTTGAGGTCCCAAGATACCTTGGGCCTCCTGGGCCTGTTAGAATGTGACATTCTTTACTTACCACAGGTTAGGCGCCCTATACAGGGACCATGAGGACATGGTATGAGGCCAGTTTTCCCCAAAGGGCTTTTTTTTTTGCTCTATGGGTTAAGCTTGATTCCCTAAAGGAAAGCATGCTATTCTATTCAAAGCCTTGGTAAAACAACCAGTTTCTCCAGTTGTGTCCTGCTGCAAAAGAAAACATTCTTATTGCACTTACACAAATAACTATATTGCCATAAGTTAAGAAAACTCACAAATAGTTTCCAAATTCTGGAGAAATAAGGAAGAGAGAAATATGCTCCAAATTTTGTTTACAGGAGTATACTTTACTCAATTGTTAAAAGCTGTAGATAGCTTAAAATAAGTTTTTTCCACTCTGAAAAACAAAACAAAAGATCAGCAACATTTTAAGCTAAAAGTAAAAAAGATTACTTCAGTCTTCTTTTAACTCAGTCCATGCAGTTAACTCTGGTCCTGTTTGATATTCATGAACATTTCAGTTCTCTGAGAGTCCTGAAAGTTTTTTCTTTTATTCTAATGTCACAATTTCCAAAGTTATTAAAAACCTGCATTCAATAGCACCTATCAAAGTCCTGCAGCTGATTATAAACCACCTTTTGAAGAGGACCAAAACAAGAGAATTCTTAGGACAGCCATTATTAAAACCACATTTGACTAGCAATTTGTTACTTCTCTAGCATACAACAGTTTTACATAATTATAATTATTAATAACATACACTAAGTCATATTAGAATTATAGGAGTTTCCCATAATTTTGGCACACATACCAATAACATTTATACAAATATAGCCCACAGAAAACCAAACACCATTTCATATTTGACAATGCTTCCTGTATGATTTCTATACCAATAAGCCAAATATGTCTCTTTTGGACTTCTGGGGACTAAAGCCAAAAAATTAATGAGGACCCAAGTTAGAATTTGACTTTGGAAAGTGTGTCAAGTATAAAAAGTTTAAAATGCTTGATATCATGAAATAGGATCACAGGTCATTGCAAAATAAGTCATTCATTTAACTGAGGTGATAACATAAAGATGTCAAAAACAGGTGAAAACCTGTATTCTTTGAGAGAAAAGACTTAATTTCCCAAATAATAAGCCCTAATAAAGACAGCATGAGGCCAATTAAACCTATCTTTCAAAATCTTGAAAACGATCTATAAAATGCCTGATTTTTTAGTCATCTTGACAAGATAAAATTTCCATAAACCTTGTTTATTATTTGTTAAATTTGAATATTTGTTTTGCGAAGCCAATAATTTTTTATTTCTTAAATTTTTCATGCCATCTTTTTCTACTATATTTATTTTAAATAGCTTTGCTTGCTGATTGGGCAAAGGCTATTTTCCAGGCTGGCAAATGCTGTGCCTACAACAAATTAGCTTTTAAAAATCAAATTATACTGACTGCATGTTTAGAAGTAGAATATTAAGTAACTTATTTTACTACCAAAAATAGTTCAGAAGAGAAGTAATTGAAATAAAGTCATTATTGTGCCACTCTAGGCCCCAGATTTTAAATTTCAGTGCTTCTAATATTAGCCTAGAGATCAATACTATGCATGTTTCAGTCTTATGGGTAAGATATGGAAGCTGCAGTAAGACATCTTTCAAAACTTGTAAATAATATTGTCCTTTGAGTGTTGAACCATGAAATCGTCCTAGAGTGAGGGATGTCCTGATCGATCCTAGAAAGTATTTTACTTATAGAAAAGTATCTTTAATATATATTTTTACTTGCAAAAAGCAGTTTACCTATAGAAAGCAATTAATATGCAAAGCCAGGAAGTATTGGCATACTTAAAGGCAAGGTTTAGATTCACCTAAAGAAAAAAAATTAAAAACTCATATCCAGAAGATATGCTGTATGGTGAAAAGAAGAGGATGTACAGTAGCTACTTCTAATGGAAGGAGTCTTGGCTAATGGACTTCCCCTTAGGGAGGTTTGTGGCAGATTTTCTAAAACCTGAAGGAGAATTCTTCAAGCAAAAGACGCTGGAGAATTAGAGACACTAGGCAACTGGAAGAGGCTTGGGGCAGAGAGGGAGACACCAGGGAAAACAGGACTTGTGGGTATCTGAACCACCAAAGACAAGGGAGTGGGGTGAACTGAGCCAGAAGAGGAAAGCAGAACCAGATCATCAGCCTAACCAAGTTTATGTGTGATCCTAAAGGGCTTTAGCAGACAGGCTGATAATGTTATGAGTAAGTGCTATGTAAGTATTAACTATTATTATATTGCTGATAGTTTTACATTCTTCTCACTTGACATTGTATTCTAAGCACGTTCCATGTAATTAAACATTTCTTAGAAACCATTTTTTTTTTTTTTTTAAGTTAAATGGCTGCATGGTATCTCAGGCATAATATTTAGCAATTCTATCATTGGAAATTTAAGCTACTTTCATTTCTTGGTATTTAAAATAACCAGTGAAGAAGATGTCTATAAATTTAGATCTCATCTTTGATGGTTTCCTTGGGAATTTCTTGTTAAAGTGAAATTACACAGTAGGAACATTTGACACTTTTAAGTATGCACCAATTTACACTCCCATCATGCTACACCGTTGACCAAGAAAAATTACTTTTTATCCTCACCTGAGTGATGAAAAATTGTTTCTCACCTTTCAAATTTACATTTCTTTCTGACTAGCAAGATTAAAACTTTTTCATGTTTATTAGCTATTTTATCTTTTCTGTCACTTTCTTCACTCACTAAAAGGTGTTAATGTCCTACATGCTGATATGTAAGATCTTTACATATTAGACATGCATCATTTGCTCTAAATATTTTTTGCTAGTTGGTTTTCAGTCTTGTCTTTTGCTACCCAGTTTTAAAGTTTTGTCTTATCCTTTAATTCATTAATACACTCAACTAATATTTATTGAACAACTATGTGCAAGGCATTTTTATAGACACATCATTAATGAACAAAATAGTCAAAAATTTCTTGGAATGTGGTACTTAAATTTTAGTGAGGGAAGACAGACACTAACTGATAAGCATGATAAATAGGTAAATTATATTAGTTAATAAGTGCTTCGGGGGGAAAATGGAGGGCAGAAGGGGTTGGTGATGGGGATATGGAGGCTGCAATTTTAAATAATGCTTTGGGTAGGTCTTATTGAGAAGATGACTTTTGAGGAAGAACTTGGAAAAAAGAGTTATTGTGCAGATTATCTGAAAGAAGAGCATAGTAGACAGAGTAAATAGTCAGTGCAAAAGACCCAAGGGCTGGAACATGCCTGAAATGTTTAATCAAAGAGGTTGGAGTGAGCCAAAGAATGAAGTAGAAAAAGATGAAGTCAGAGAGGTTAATGGTGTGTGTATGAAATCATGTAGGCTACTGTGTAAGACTTGGGTGAATGGAGGGTTCTGGGCAGAGGGCATGATTCAACTTAGTTTTTAAAGAATGGCTCTTTGAATGTTGTGCTGAAAACAGAATAGTGGTAGCAGTGAAGATGGTGAGAAGTGGTCTGATTCTGGATGTATTTTAAAAGTATAGTCAACAAGGATTTCTGATGGATTGGATGTAGGCTGAGAGAAAAGAGAGGCATCAAGGACCAGAGGTTTTTGGCCACTGGACTGTGGATTTAGCAACATGGAGGTAATTAGTAATGGTAAGGTAGCAGAGAGTAAAAAAGAATGGTGCCCTGGAAGCCAAGGAAAGAAATGGATCAACTGCTGCTAAGAAATCAAATAAGATGAGAATGAACTGGACTATGCATTTAGCAACATGGAGATCATTAGTAATGTCTGTGGTTTCTTCCACTGTTCTTTACATATTTATGTTATTTTCTATTGGTGAAATGATACATTAGTTATTTCTACAATCATTCAACTTTCCTAACACTATTCATTGAATAATCCATTTCTTTGCTGTGTTTGTTTAGTCCTAACTTCCGATCAGCAAAGATCCATATTCCTTTACCTTTGCTCATTTTGGACTCATATTTACATGGACTGAGTGAATGGGATTGCGGCACAACTGTGCCCTTTTAATAAACCACGTCTAAATCAGTTATAATGGCAAAGCCTTAAGGTTGTGCAAGTTATTATGATTGGCTTTAATGTAGTTCATGCATAGGAGAGGGACAGTCACACTTTTGTTAAGTCACTCAGAAATTGTTACCTTCTTATCAAATGTGTATTTTCCTCATGGAAGCATGGAAGAAAAAGGTAAGCATGGAAATCAATTTTTTTGTTTCTGTTACTATTTCCCTTATTTGACTTTCAGAAAGAAATACTCAAAAACCACTTCAAAATAACTCAATTCTCACTCATACACATAACATTTTCAGGATATTTTCAATACTGCTACAAAAATTATTTTTAAGTGCATTTTTATAAGTGAAACTCGATGTCATAATTTCAAATAATTATTTCATTTTGTTTTGTGCATCTGCAGGCAAGTCAAATGAAAAAACCAAAGCCCTCAATTCAAATGCAGCATCAAATGCAACGAATGAAACATACTATGAAGCTGATGATATAATTCAAGAAAAAACAATGGATGCAACACAAATCCACATTGCTTATTAACTAAAAATTCTGTGTTTTAAATGCTTACTGGAGAGATGGGGCAATAAAAATAAAGCATGCATTTGAAATAGTTTGTAATATTGCTTTTCAAAAATTCGTCACTCACAAAGCAAGACACAGCTGCATTTTTGATCATTCAGTTACTTTATTAAACACACATTAAGGTTTTATTGGTTTTCCTTTGTATAAATTTACTTTTATTTGCTAATTAAGATGTTTCTGTATCACATGAGATTATGCTAATTATTCAGGATAAATTAAAGAATTTATCAATAACAAGATAAGCAATTCTATCTCAGTGAAGAACAATGAGAAGTTTATGTCACATTACCAGCATTTCTCAACTTTTTGATAATAACAGGCAGTTATTTTTATGAGATGGTACTGGATAGGTAAATATCAGGGAGAACTGTCTTATAAACCAGAGGTGACTTGTTCTTAAGTCTCTTAGAAGTCAACCTATGTCTTTTTAGATTTTTCTGGGCACAAACAATATATTCAGTAACAAAAAAATCACAATGTATAATCTGTACAATAAATATTTTGTTTCAAGAGATAAGCATAACAAAAAATCCTTTGCTGATATATTTCCTAAATAATCTGTATAATGAAATATACAAAACAAGTGAGTTATCTGGTTCCACCTAATGCTATCACATTAATACCACCTAGAAATCTAGAAATAAAACTAATTTCTGCAAATTATAATTTTTAAAGATTTTAATTCATAAGTGTGTTTTCTATTATAACACAGACCCGGCTTTGTAACAGAATTCATCAGGAAAAAAAAGGGGGAATTATTTTAAGTGGCTCTACTGAGCATATCTACTATGTCCTGTGAAGTTTTTGTAGTCAGAAAACTAGCATTTCAGATGAGATCTGGCACATTTAGGGTGGCATGGCCATAGCCAAAAACTAGCATTTCAAAATGTGCTGAATACAGCTTCTCTGGTCTGATACATAAAAAGAGAATGCCTTATTTTTCTTGGGCATGCAAAGCTCAGGGTTACAAACATTTTGTCATTAGTCTGTCAAAATTTCTACCAAGAACTATGGTTATCTTCTAGACCAGAACTGTCTAGAGAGGTTTCTGAGATGATGGAAATGTTCTTCCTATATCTGCACTAATAATGGTAGCCACCAGTCACATGTGGCTACTGAGCACTTAAAATGTGGCTAATGCAACAGAAAAAATAAAATTTTGATTTATTTAATTAATTTCAATAACCCCATGTGGCTATATTGGCCCCATAGTTCCAGATCACTATTGCAACATCCTACTGCCAGAGTTGAACTTCACATTCAAAAAGACAATTTTGCTGATGTTTAAATATTAAAATTGCTTAAAGTATATGTTCAGTTTGAAAATTAAGACACTTCCATTATAAAAATGACATTTTACATGGCCATAAAAGGAAAGAATTTTCACTTATTTTGTGAAAGTTCATAAAGCTTTTATGGGTGCTTCTTGATCTTTGATACAACTTTGATTTTAAAGTATCCCAGAAAATTTGCTATCTTGATATACAGTAATTTAATATTACCATATTATCTCAGGTGAAAATCTAGGTTGAGAAAAATTTAGTTAAGGCACTGGTACCCTTCTACTTTTGTTGCTCAAGGGCAAGAACTATAAATGGCACAAGAAGCAGGAAAGAGACAGAGCTAGCAAAATGCTCACTGCCCCAACTCCTCCCAACTTGTGCAAAAGGCATAGTGGGGCCAGGCATGACTGGACGCATCATGGGTTGTGCTCTAGGAGAGGTACCCCAATTCTCTGCCGCTCTACCTATTTTTAGAAGAGTTAGGAGGCGATATTGAGGTCAGAAGACTCTGGTCTTCGCAACTGGGATTATTGTCACACTGGCATAAGAAACCTACTGTTCTTGGGCGCCCAATGTCCAGGAAGTTTTGGTCTCAGCACTAGGATCAGCTGGAGTCCTTGAAGCACTCCCTGCTGAGCTAACTTAAAACTAGGTTACCTGAGGTAGAACCACAGGGCTCATCCAGCGGACCAACTGGTATGTCTCTCTGTAACTCTGAAGCAGTTGTGCTTCACAGGTTAAGCCAAATTTCAAAAGCAAGGGGCCTTATTAAATTACAGCACATTTTGTACACTGAAAAATATTCTAAATGATTTGGACCTAACAAATACTAAAATAGTGTTAGAATTTAAGCCAATACAATTAAGAACAAAACACATCTCAAAGTATGTACATGTACATATAACTCTGGGGATGGGTCTAATAAGTAATACAGTAGCTTTATGTGTTTTTAGGTGATTTAGGTTACTGTGTAATTTTTGGAAATAATAATGAGACCATAGAAAGAAATGTGAGTCTAATAATAGAGCCTAAAATAATCAAATTATATTTTACATGGCCTTCTAATGAAAGCAATTTCATTTTTTAAAAATGGTGGGATTAATCGGATTATGAAACTGATAAAACCAAACCCCAATAAAAGTCATTTCCTTCCTTAAAATCTTTTATTTTTTTTCTTTTCTTTTTTTTTTTTTTTGAGACAGAGTCTCACTCTGTCACCCAGGCTGAAGTACAGTGGTGTGATCTCAGCTTACTGCAACTTCCGCCTCCTGGGTTCGAGCAATTCTCCTGCCTCAGATTCCAGAGTAGCTGGGAGTACAGGCGCCTGTCACCATGTCTGGCTAATTTTTGTATTTTTAGTAGAGACAGGGTTTCGCCAAGTTGGCCAGGCTAGTCTTGAACTCCTGACCTCAGTTGATCTGCCCACCTTGGCCTCCCAAAGTGCTGGGATTACAGGTGTGAGCCACTGCGCTTGGCCCCCCTTAAAACTCTTTAATGATGTCTCATTGCTTACAGATTACAGTTCAAGCTCCCAAACATGGAACACACGACCCCTTCCTCTTGTTCCTAAGAACTTAAAATGGTAGTCTCAATTCTTACCACTTCCTGCCTCGCCTATGATACACCAGCAACACCAGATTGCTTGTAATTCTTGACAAACACCTAACACAGCTTGTTCTACATCTGGTGTTTCTTCACAGCACCCAGTCTGTCAATAACTGCCATAACCTTCATTCTTATCCTTAATCAAAGTGCAATTCAGTCACTACTTTCTCTAGGTAGCCTCTTCTAATTTCTCTAGACTAGGTTAGGTACCACTCTAAGTTTCTATAAACTCATGTCAATTACTGCACTAATTATATAACGGTATATGCTCTAGTGTTTCTTCTACCAACTACACTGTGAAGTCCTTCAGGGAGGCAAATGTGTCTTACTTATCTCTGTATCCCCAGTACTTAGCACAGCGTTTGCCATGTTAGGTACTCAATAAATATTTGTTGAAGAAAGGATTCAATGGCATTTTAATCAACATTATTAACAACTCTTCAGCCTAGTTTACTCTGAAGGCAAACTAGGGTTATATACTTTTAGATAGAGTTGTAAATACAAACACATATAGTTGTTTTACTTCTCATTTATTGTTGTTTTGACCTCAGACAACCAAAGATGCAAATGGAGTTGTATATTAAGTATGAAGAAAGAGGGACACCTCTGAGAAATACCAGCCAACATATGATATGCAAAAAAATAAAAGGGGAAATTGTGTGGGGAGAAGGTCCATCAATCCAAAAATAATGGCCATAAAGTGCCAGATAATCTAGTTCCAGATACAAACCTAAATATAAATTCCATCTGCATCTGGTGAAAATGACATGCATTAGGTTGTAAGAATATGAACCAAATATTATCTGCTTGAAGAAGCTGAACGTGTTTAACTGTTATATTAATAAATTCAACCTTTACTATTATAGAATGCCAGCGGTTTAAAATAATTTTTAAAATGAATACTGCTTGAATTTGAAAATAATGATAATTATATATATTAAAACTAGAAGTGATTTCAGAGATAATCTGGTACAATATTTTATAGATGAAAGACATCAAGGCCCAGGGAAACTAAGTGACTTTGTTCAAGATCATACAGGTAGTTAGAATGAACAGGCTGTTTTACTGCTAATTCAGTTTTCCTTCTGGTACATACTGCCTGGGAGGGAATTTCATTAATTTTCTTCTGAAATGTATTCATGAGATTTACATCCAATCTCAATAATATCATTTTAGAAGAAAATTACTTCAGTAAAAATAAATTTTTATTCAAATGAGATATTTCATAAACTATGCTAAAATTATAGGAAATTTACTTAGGAATACCAAGATAATTTCTGGGGGGAATATTACTGATAATTAAAATATTTTAATTTGCATACTACATTAGTTAATGAGGACTGACTTTTACTCTTCTCAATCATTATTGTGTCACCATTCAGAAACCTAATGAGCCAATTTATAATCTCTACAATTAACAGTTAACAGAACTTACAAATAACTATTTCACTACAATTACTATCATTTTTAACTATCTTACTCAATGGAATGAGGTCATTGCCTTTATAGCATCTTCTCATCATTTTTTAATATTTCATTTTACTATTATTTTTTCAAGGCTAGTCAAGTCAAGCAGTGGGAATGGAGAAACACCACCGAACTTGGGTCAGCCTCGTTTTTAAAAAAGCTTTATATTAAAAACCGATTTTTAAAATCTTGATAATTGAAGAACTGTATTTTCAAAAAATTAGCAGCAAAGGCAAAACAAAATCCTAAAAACCTACTGGCTCTGTATTTTTCTCCCAGTTACTGACTGACCTATTTAAACAAAAGCATTTCCTTTTGAGAGGCCCAAAAGACTAAATTAGGTTATGGAAAGGCTGAAAGCGTGAGAGCTGTCATGACTGCAATGCTATTATAGAAGAGGGCTGTGAATACAGCTTCCCTAGAATTTAAGCATGGGTAAGCATATGTTAAGAGGAGTTATAAGGCTTCCTGAGTCTTACTGAGGGTACCCACATTGGGTGCCAGGTGAAAGAAGAATCAATAAACCTTTCTAGCCTGTGAGGTTAAGTATACTTAGCTGATTTCATTATCACGAATTCACCTGCAGCCATATCTGTAGCTAATCAATTTGAAAATTTCTACGTGCACCATAGTGAGGTATTTGCAATCTTTGGTGCTGTGCCATGATATTGGTTGACGTTTGATGCTTCTATAATATAAGCATTTACTTTATTGGGCATAAGGGATACCTAAGTATTAAGCAAAGTAACACTGATCAATGTGAAAATAGAAATTTAAAAAACATATCTACTAATATGTATTTGAAAATGCTTACCCATATAAAATTTCCATTATTATATAAAGGCTTTCATGATGCAACTCCCTGGCTCTTAAATTTTAAAAAGTACAGAATAAAATTCTTAATTCTTTTTTTGACACTGCTCTTGAGGTTGCCACTAAAGGAAAAGAGAGAAACACCCCAAACTGCTCATTTACGAAAACATAAGTTCAGTGTGAAATTTGCTTTAAAACTACAAATTATGTCTGACAAATAAATATATAGGCTCACATTTATAAAATTTTCCACATTACTCATAGAAACAAGCTTCACAAAATTTACATACTGAATACAATAAAAATCAGTTCTAATAAAGATTTAGCTATCTTCCTAAATAAAAATTTCTGTGTTTGAGGTATCACTGTAAGACATGCCAATATGGCACATTTGTAAAACAACCCAGGAGTCTATCCTAAAAATCCTGACCAACTCAGCATCATCTCTGCAGACTTACTAACAGGCTGAACTAATCTCTTTATACAAGAAAGAAGTATTTTAATTATTACAAAAACAAAGGAGGCAGGTACTAGAAATTCTGCATTTCGTAGAACAGTGAAACTTTGTTAGAGATATTTTCACGATCATCTTCCTGCAGACACCATTCATTTAAAAAGTCCTAGTCAAGACCATTAAGCAGCTGCACCTTCTATGACATTGAAAAAAAATCCCTAGAGATTTAAAAAAACACGAAGAATTTCACTATCTTTAAAAGATATTATATTGGCCGGGCGAGGTGGCTCAAGCCTGTAATCCCAGCACTTTGGGAGGCCGAGACGGGCGGATCACGAGGTCAGGAGATCGAGACCATCCTGGCTAACACGGTGAAACCCCGTCTCTACTAAAAACTACAAAAAACTAGCCGGGCGAGGTGGCGGCGCCTGTAGTCCCAGCTACCCGGGAGGCTGAGGCAGGAGAATGGCGTGAACCCGGGAGGCGGAGCTTGCAGTGAGCTGAGATCCGGCCACAGCACTCCAGCCTGGGTGGACAGAGCGAGACTCCGTCTCAAAAAAAAAAAAAAAAAAAAAAAAAAAAAAGATATTATATTTTAGTATATAAAGCTATTAAATTTCTGTGTGTCAAGAGCAAAACATTACCCCTTACCTAACTTCATGATTGGAAGGTGGACACCTGAATCAGCAATACTCATTAGCTGCTAGGTAGATGACCCGTGTTGACTGCAGTAAAGCCATTTTACAATCAACTTATGAAGTAATAACACTAGCCAAACACACAGAGACACAAATACCAAAAACGATGTGTTTAGTATACACAAATAGCTATACTTGGGGCATGGCTATCAAGTAACAAGACTGATTTATTACTTTGTAGTCATAGCACATTAAAAATATATTGCCAGAGGGATAATGGTCCACATACGAAAAATGTCTATAGGGAAAGGCTCTGATTTATTGCAAAGCACAATATATAGCAAATTCCAAGGAAGGGCAAACACGTTTTAAAAACAAATTTTTAAATTTAATGGCTTAAGCCAAAGTCTCAGTTACTTTCTGGAGAATTCAGAACTATTAGGGGTAGAAGACTGCTTTTCCTTTTTTCTCTTCTTTTTTTCCTTTTTGTGATGTTTCCCTTTTTTTGATTTGCTCTTTTTTTCTTTTTTCTTTTCTTTCTTCTGATATTTTTGTTTCTTTTGTTTTGAAGTGTCCTCTTCAGTGGAACTGGATGAGTAAGACCTATGGATAATAATACACACTGACTGAGAATTGCATTTATGACTGATAGATAAATTTAAGCGGGATTTGAACTGCCTTAAATTCTTCTTGAAATAAGGTAGTGAGTATAAACATAAACTTAAAATATGCTTCCTATATTTGCATTCCCTTAAAACGCTGAATTTAGAATTTGTGCTGCTTGGTCACAGAAACTAACAAAACTAGTATCTCTATTCCACTCAATTTTAGTAATGAGTTTTAAATTCAGTAAGGATGAAATTATTTTTCTGTGACTTTTGGTTTTTCATGCAGTTATACCATTCAAAATCCTAAAATGCAAACAAAGGGGCATTTACCAAGCCTTATTATATTCACTTGTGTATATAATAACTTAGCATATTTTCTTAAAACTGCCTCAAAAGTTGCAATTCTCTATTTTAAAGGGCTATAATTGTGCGTTCATAGGAATGAATTAAAGCTGAAAGTTAGCAAAATAAAATTCTGCTGATTTTTCAAGTACTGGGTCCGTCTAGATGGAGAGTGATACACATGAATACTTGCATTACAAAATAATTTTCATTAGTTACAAAAGGACGCTTTTATGCTAGATATAAATGAAAAAGGATGGGTTATCATTATGTGTTTGAAAAATATTACTTTAATACTAAATTGGAAAAATTCGTTGGATTCCTTCCTCTAACACTAAAAAAAAAGAAAAGAAAAAGAATAGAAAACACTATCTTTCAAGATCTTACGTAAAGAGATGTGCAACATTCTACCTATACTCAAACTCAAAGTATGAGTGACAAGACAGAAACTGAGTGAATTTAAAATGTAAAAAAAGGTACCTGAAGAGTTAGTTTAGTGATCTAAATATTAGGAGTTAAAACTCAAACTAAGAAAACCTGAGATGGACATAAAGGAGGTGCCAATGTAAATTCAGGAGACTACAGGGGTCCAAGGCTATCTTGTGTCTGTATAGTGTGTGAATTCCTTGACTGCCTTCCTCCTTTAGTGACTCCGAGTTTTCCCTTATTTTTGTAATGTTGTGTTCCTTTTTCCTCCTTGTTTGTCTACTTACTCAGACTTCCGACCATCTGTTAAAGCTTATTTTCTCACGTATTCTCCTGCTCCCTTGCCTCTTCAGTTCTGTTATTCTCGAATCTTGTCTACTTTCCTGTTTTAAAGACCCTGCTTGACTTGACCTCTGGATTCTGACTAAAGCTTCTTCCCTGCTTGCACTTTTTTCTTTAGCTTTTTGGTCCCAAAGTGTTTTTCTTGTTTGTTTTTTTTTTTTTTTTGAGACAGAGTTTCACTCTTGTTGCACAGGCTGGAGTGTAATAGCGTGATCTCAGCTCACTGCAGCCTCCACGCCCCCAAGTTCAAGTGATCCTCCTGCCTCAGCCTCCCAAGTAGCTGGGATTACAGGCACCAACACCACCATGCCCAGCTATTTTTTTTTTTTGCTGTTGTTGTTGTATTTTTAGTAGAGATGGGGTTTCACTGTGTTGGCCAGGCTGGTCTCAAACTCCAGACCTCAGGTGATCGACCCGCCTTGGCCTCCCAAAGTGCTGGGATTACAGGAGTCAGCTACCGTGCCTAGCCTGAAGTCTCAATTTTAAGACAAAATTTTAGGCTGTGGCATAGCAACACGTTCAGGTGGCACTATCTCTGCTAAGTATGCGCAGAAAAGTTAATTTAATTTCAGGTTTGTGATGCTCAAGGTAAACAGGCCCAAATAAATAATCTGTCACTATAAAAGAAATATTTGGGAGGCCGAGGAAGGTGGATCACAAGGTCAGGAGATTGAGACCATCCTGGCTAACACAGTGAAACCTCGTCTCTACTAAAAATACAAAAAAATTAGCTGGGCATGGTGGCGGGTGCCGGTAGTCCCAGCTATTGGGGGAGGCTGAGGCAGAAGAATGGCATGAACCCGGGAGGCGGAGCTTGCAGTGAGCTGAGATCGCGCCACTGGACTCCAGCCTGGGCGACAGAGCAAGACTCCGTTTCAAAAAAAAAAAAAGAAAAAGAAAAGAAATATACAGATGTACCTCAACTTACGATGGGGTTACGCCCTGATAAATCTATCTGAAGCTGAAAATACACAAAATACACCTACCCTACTGAACATCATAGCTTAACCTGGCCTCCCTTAAATATTCTCAGAACACTTACATTAGCCTCTAGTTGGGCAAAATCATCTAACACAAAGCCGATTTTTATAATAAAGCATTGAAAATCTCATGTAATTTATTGAATACTGTCCTGAAAGTGAAAAATAGAATGGCTCTATGGGTACTTGAAGTACATTTCTACTGCACCATCATAAAGTTGAAAGATATATCGAACCAGAAAAATTGGGAACTATCTGTATTAGAATTTGGAAGACTATTAGATAATCTCATTTCCTATAAGCAATCCATCTTGCTGTGCTGGAACACATGAGTTAATAATACATGAACAGAAAACCCTGAGCTCTACATTCCTATTTGTTTTCATACTAAAGATTATTAGTTAACTCCTAACACTTGAAAGTGAGCTACTTTCCCAATTTATAAGATACCTGAAATATTAAAATACATGTATTAAATGCTCTATAAAGACTACGAAGTGGCAGCCCCTGGTTTCTAGAACCTATTCTGTATGAGACTGTGTCTAAACTAGAATTATGGTTCAATGCTTTTAAAACGTGCCTGGATGTGCAAATTTATGCTAGTATGAATGAAACTGCACTCATTAACAAGAGAAATGGCCACTTACTACTTTCAATAGTTTCTTTAACCAGCTAGTTTTTAAAAGAGTTAATAGTAAAAATGCACAGGTGGCTGAAGACTGGAAGAAAGTTATGATGCTAACAATTCCTTCAGGTCTTTCACAACCCTCATCAGCCATCATTCATATACATACATATATATATATATGTATATATATGAACTTATCATGCTAAATATATATAAATATAAATACAAATGTGTGTGTATGTAGGTGCATATATATAATTATATATACATACATATATTTTTTTTGTGGGGGGGTGCAGGCAGCAGACAGGGTCTTGTTGTGTTGCCCAGGCTGGAGTATAGCGATATGATCACATCTCCTGGGCTCAAGCAATCCTTCCACCTCGGCCTTCCATGTAGCTGGGAACCCAGGTACATGCCACCACACTTGGATATTTTTTTTTTTCCTTTTGCAGAGATGAGGTCTCACTATGTTGCCCAAGCCTGTCTCAAACTCCTGGGCTCAAGCCATTCTCCTGCCTTGACCTCTCAAAGTGCTGGGATTATAGGCATGAGCCATTGCACCTGGACAGCATGACAAGTTCTATTAAATTATATTAATAAGTTAATTTATTAGCCATGGCAATATTACAAGAATACAAATATTTTTGTCAACTTCATGTATATGAAGACAAAATACAAAGAGTTTGAACTTAAGCTCAATGAAAAGCTTAGTTGTTGAAGAAAAAATATTAAATTAACCGTATTATACGTAAAAAATAAAATTTTATAATCCATCCTAGACTCATAGGCCTGCTTTGTTTTTTAAAATGCTGTTAAAAAAATACCTTTTCCTTTTTTTTTTCAATTTGATTTTTTCTTTGCTTTTTTCTTTTTTCTTTTCCTCTTCTTCATTTATTCCTGGGAGGTAAGAGGAAAAAAAATCCAGTCATCATGAGTCTATATATTAATATGGCATGTATATATGTTAAAATTTTAGCTGTTGGTGAATTTCACTGGTTAGGATATTGTATTTCTTTTGTAATAATTTTCCCCTTTCTTAATTATCTTTATCCATTAAAAAACTCATAAAAGTATTAAATGCTTTTTATAAACATTTCAAATACTAAGTCCATCAAGTAAAAAAATGCAAGTACCCCACCTCTAATTCCCATAGGACGTCAATGCCAGTGGTTTGATGGGTACTGTTTGAGCCTTAAAAAGCAGAACAGTACAACAGTGCACAGTTTTAAAATTTTCTTCTGCAACAAAATTAGGATCATGCAATACGTATTATTCTCTAACTTGTTTTTTAAATACACTATTTGGTGTGTATTCTTCTAGGCATTCTTTTTACAAAACCAAACACACACACATTTACTCATATACACACATTTACTCATACACACATAGTTGCATGTAAGTTCCAAGTATTTTTTTGTCTTTGAAAAACGTACTGCCACATATATTTTGCAGCTTATTTTTTTCACTTAACATAGCAGATATTTACCTTTGTCATTAAACATATATCAATATCATTATTAAACATAGAATAGTGTTCCCATGAGCCATAATTTATCAATTTCTACTTTCATTGTTAGAAACAATAAGCAATGGAAATCTTTTACATATAAGAAGTATTTCTGGGTGACAGAACTTGTTTACGTTTATTTAAAGAAAGAGCAGGCCGGGCGTGGGCAGACCACGAGGTCAGAAGTTCGAGACTAAGCTGGACAACATGATGAAACCCCACTTCTACTAAAAATACAAAAAATTAGCCAGGTGTGGTGGCAGGAGCCTGTAATCCCAGCTACTCAAGAGGCTAAGGCAGGAGAATCGCTTGAACCCGGAGGCAGAGATTGCAGTCAGCTGAGACCAAGCCACTGCACTCCAACTTGGGCAACAGAGTGAGACTTAGTCTCAAAAAAACAAAACAAAACAAAACAAAACAAAACACCAGCAATACATTCAATTTTACTTTAATAAAAGAATATTAAAGTAAAATTCAAGAAATAGCTTTTCTACAAGAAAGATTATTTCCCAAGAACTCTCTAAAGAAAAAAGACTACAAAAAACTTAAGAGTTTGGAGCTATTCTTCTTTTTTTTTTTTTGAGACAGAATCTGGCTCTATCACCCAGGCTGGAGTGCAGTGGCATGACCTCAGCTCACTGCAAGTTCCAACTCCCGGGTTCATGCCATTCTCCTGCCTCAGCCTCCTGAGTAGCTAGGACTACAGGCAACTGCCACCAGGCCCAGCTAATTTTATGTATTTTTAGTAGAGACAGGGTTTTCACCATATTCGCCAGGATGGTCTTGATCTCCTGACCTTATGATCCGCCTGCCTTGGCCTCCCAAAGCGCTGGGATTACAGGCTTGAGCTACCATGCCTGGCTGTAAACATTTTAAAATATCTGTGTGTATATATGTATATATTCCAAATCTATATATTTTCTAATTATAACAGCAATGTATGTTCAAGGTAGAGACTTTATAGGTTTCAGAAAAAATGTATAAATAAGAGAATTAAAGTTTTGCTGTTAGGATCTCCTTTTAGTAGCCAGGAAGCCTTGGGGTTAGTTGGCAAGGTACAGAATAGAGATCAGTTTGTCTCATAAAATCCTAGGAGATTTTTATTGACCACACTTTATTCAACAAATATTTACTAAATGCTTATGTGTTAGGTACTGTGCTATGTACTGGGTCTTTGCTGTGCATGGTCCTTGCCCACAGGGAACTTATAGTTAAGTGGTGAGAAAGAAAATGAACAGGCAAAGATAGCATTCTAAGGGAAGAGCAAGGATAGTGCATGTCAGGAAGAGAAAATCGGTGCCAAAGCTCCAAGGCAGAAAGAGTTTGGTGCGTTCTAGAAACTAATAAGAGGTTGCTGCAGATAGAAGGGGAGGGGCAACTATGAATAAGAATGAACACGAATGAGAACAGATGAACAATAAATCATAAATACATGTAGAGCACTTTGAAATGAGAGGCCAGAGAGGTAAGCAGGAACTTGTTTATTCAAGACCATGAAGGCAGCAGTAAGGATTTTACATTCTAAGTGAGATGGACTGTGTGATCGGCAGTCTTACATGGTAAATGAATTGGAAAGAGCTAAGGGGAAAAGGCAGGGGAATAATAAAGCAACTGGAGTAATGCAGGCCAGAGATAGTGGTGTCCTGAATAAGGGCAGTGGAGGTGGTGGTATGTGTGTGGGAAGGACGATGGAACGAAGGAATCAAGGATGACCACCAGGATTTTAGTACTGCAACTGATTAAAATGTGGATTGGTGGGAAGTGGGTGGGAGACTGGAGGACAATTGTGGGTGGGGAGTGGAGACTTCAATTGTAGATATTTGAGATCTAAAAGACCTGTTTGACATCCAAGTAGGTAACTGAAGTAGGCAGTTTGGTATGTGATTCTGAAGTTTAGAGATTAGTCTGGACACACACACTGATCAGCTTACAGATGGTATTTAAAACTATGGGGAATAAATAAAATCATTTAGTTAGAGAATAATGAGAAAAAAATACAGGGAGTAAAGCCCAGGAAGATCATCTGCATCTTGAGGAACTCCAACATTTATGGGCTGAGAAGAGCAGGAAGAAGAGCTATCAAAAAGACTGACAAAGAAGGGCCACAAGGTTGGAAGAATACCAGAACCAAGAAGTAGGAACGTTAAAGAAGACAGGGGCCACCTATCAGATAGTACCTAAAGGCCAACTAGAATGTGGATAGAAAAATGTCAAATAGATTTGGCAAAAAGTAATTAAAGTCCTTGACAAGTGGACTGAAAAACAAATGGAAATAAAAAGGTAGAGAAAGTAAGAATAAATAACTTTTTTGAGAAGTTTAGCTAGAAAGCAGCAGAGAAATGGGATGCTAGCTAGAGGGATGCAAAGGATCTAGGGAAGAACGATGGGAAAAACAAGAAAAAAATTGATGCTGATTGAAATGATGATGTAGAGAGGGGATAACTGAAGAAATAAAATTCTTGAAGAAAAAGATTCATAGCAATTATGGTAGGACACGCCTTTGAAAGGAGGGACAGTCCTTCCATTTTAAGTAAAGGAAAGAAAACAAAGATGGATATATCTGCAAATTTGTGGATTAAGTAATTGGAAGCTAAGATGCTTTCATCTGGAGTCTTCTATTTTGTCAATGCAAGAGGGAGTCATTAGCCGAAGGAGGAAGGGAGAAGTGGGAAGTCTGAAGACTGGGGGAAAGGTACAAAATAAGTATGGGGAGTGAACTTGCAAAAATAAATGCAAGCTGAGATTAGGGATCATGAATTTATAAAAACACGAGTCTGCCTCTTTACCTTTGCACTGCTGTAAGGGGATCAGCATGGAGAAGGCAAAGAGAGGATCATCCATATTTGGGGTCTTGCTACATAAGGGTAAAAGATAAAGAAAGGGGTAAGGCAGTTACTGATATTTGCAAAAGAATAATTATGATAATGTATGATGGAATCTAAGCTAGATAAGGGGAAGACTAACTGAATGAAAGTGGTGGGTCAATAGCCTGAGGGTCTTTACATTAAAAAACTGGAAAGATAAGAACTTGGCGTAAAAAGCTTAGAGTGTATGATATTAATTTTGGAGGCTGAGAACAAGGTCCAGGGTGCAATCATGGAAATGTGTGGCTGAGGTGAAGAGACAGAAAAGATCATTTTCAATGATAAGGTCCAGAAGATGAGCTAGGGTGTTGGCAAGTCATTCACAGGTCATCTAAGAAAGTCTCTAAGAACAATGAGAGGACTCGAGATGAAAAAGAAGACAATTGAGAGTTTGAGGGTGGAGGATCATGTGAGACCCAGAGTTTGAAACCAGCCTGATTAACATAGTGACACCATGTCTTTATAAAAGAAAAAAAAATTAGCAGGCATGGTGGCATATGCCTGTAGTCTCAGCTACACTGGAGGCTGAGGCGGAGGATTGCTTGGGCCCAGGAGTTTGAGGCTGCAGTGATTCATGAAGCCACGATTGCGTTACTACACTCCAGCCTAGACAACAGAGTGGGACCTTGTCTCAAAAAAAAAAAAAAAAAAAAAAGAAAGGAGTCTTCAAATAATCGTGAGGAATGGCCTGAAGTAGATATATGAAGACAATAAAAATGGGAAGAAGCAGGAAAGCCAAATGACAGGAGCCTCAAAAGGGCATTTTGCTAAGACGATATGTTTATGATGTCTTGAACATATAAAAAATGTGAGTTATTAAAGACAATCAGTGGGAAGTATGTAGTTTAGAGAACTAAAAATGTAATTAAGAAAAGGGAAAAAAAAAGGCCAGACCAAAGATAAAATGTATTAAGGAGGAAAGCAGTCTTGAAATTCCAAGAACTATTTTTAATGTCTTCCAGCTCTCAGTTATCTCTTCCTTTCTGGAGGTGGCACTGGCCACCTCTTTCCTGAGTGCTATCAGCTAAGGTGTCAATGGTTGGCACACTAAGTTGGAAGAAATGATTAAAGGCAAAGTGAAGAAAAACAGGATGGAGGAAATAAGGCATTTTTTAAAAAAATCACATCCAATGACAATGTACATCTGGAGACTTAGAAATTGTACAAATAAGTACTATAGGTTACTTATCTCTATTCCTAGTATCCAGGATTTTGTCAGTTATGCCAACAGCTTTTTAGAAAACTGGTCAATGCCATTTGTCCTGAAAAACTTCTTTCCATTATGACAGAAGTACTAAAACAATGCAAGTGATGAAATGCTGGGAGAGATTCTATACTATTTAAGCAGAATGAATAATATGATTTTTGAAGTTCACCTATTTCAATTACATGAAATACTTGGAAATGACAAAACACTCTATCAGCTCAGGTTCCTATTTGCAAATGACATGACAATTTACACTGATATTCCCAAAGAGTCTAAAAAAATCTAGAATTAGTGAGTTCAGCAAGAAGAAAAAATAAACATACAAAAATCAATTCATTTTTATTAGCAACGAACACGCAGAGAACAAAATTAAAGATACAGTATCATTTATAATTTTCCAAAAAAAGTATATAAAAAGTGTATAGGACTTATATGCTGAAGACTACACAGTGCTGATTAAAGAAATCCAAGAAGTTCTAAATAAACAAAGAGACACATCATGTTCATGGATCGGAAGACTCAACAAAGTAATGACGTCCATTCTCCCCAAACTGATATACACATTTAATGCAATTCCTATTCAAAATCCTAGCAAAGCTTTCTGTAAATATAGACATGAGTTTAAAATTTTTATGGACATGAAAAGGAACTAAAATAGCTTGAACAATTTTGATGAAGAATAAAGTGGGAAGAATTAGTATCCCCATTCAAGACTAATTTTTAGCTATATTAATAAAGCTTATGTGGTATTAGCAGAGGCAAAGACACATTGATCAACAAAACAGCACAGAGAATCCAGAAACAAGCACACACAAATAGAACCAACTGATTTTTTTTTTTGGCGGGGAGAAAAAAAAGCAAAGCAATTTAATGCAGGAAAGACAGCCTTTTTAAGAAATAGTGTTGGAACAACTGAACAACCATAGGCAAAATAAATCAAGCCTCACTGCTTACATAAAAATCAACTCAAAATTTATCATGGACTTAAATGTAAAATTAAAACCACGAAACTTTTAGAAAAAAATATATGAGCATTTTTCAGATCTATGCATAGGCAAAGAGTTCTTATATTTGACACCAAAAGTATAGTCTATAAAAGGAAAAATTGATAAAATGGACTTCATCAAAATTAAAAACTACTGCTTTGTGAAAGACCTGGTCAGAGGATAAAAAAGACAAATGCCATACTGGGAGTAAATGCTTTCAAAATAGGTATCTGAGAAAGGACTAGTGTCTAGAATGGTATAAAGAATATCAACATGTATAAAGAACATACAAAATACACACATGTACCTACATATATATATACACACACAGATATATATATGTTCAGAACTCAACATTCAACAGTATGAAAAGATGCATAACATCATTAGCCATTAGGAAAATGTAAATAAAACCACAATGGGCTATAACTACACATGTGTTAGAATGCTAAGCATAAAAATGTTGGTGACAAAGTCAAATGCTGGTCACTCATACGTTTCTCGTAGGGACGTAAAATGGTACAGCCACTGTAGAGTTTGACAGTTTATTAGGAAACGAAACATACAACTACCATAACAACCTGGCAATTTTACTCTGGGGCATATGTCTCATAGAAATAAAGAGTTATGTTCACCCAAATCCTGTTTATAGCAGTTTTATTAATAATAACCCCAAACTGACAATCCAGTGGATAAATACTTAAACTGTAGTATATCCATAACATACACTACTATTCAGAAATAAAAAATAATGAACTATTGATATATGCAACAACCTAAGTCAGTCTGTAGAGAATTATAATTAATGAAAAAAGCCCATGAGAAAGGATTACATACTGTAAGATTCTATTTACAAAACATTATTGAAATGACAATATTATAAAAACAGAGAGCAAAGTTTTGGTTTACAGGGCTTAGAAAGGTGGTGAGGGCAAGAGAGAAATGGATATAGGTATCAAAAGACAGTATGAATGGTCGTGGTGGTGATGGAAATGTTCTGTGTAGACCGTATTAAAGACATTATCCTGCTTTGAAACTGAGTTTTCGAAGATGTTACCATTGAGGGAATCCAGGGAAGGGACAAAAGGGGTCTCTGTGTGATTTCCTACAGCTACCTGTTAATCTACAATATTCTCAAAATAAATATTTCAATTAAAAAATCAATTATCACATATGCATGGGTCTATTCTGTTCCATTGATCTATCTTTACATTGATACTACACTTTCATGATTACCTGTGGCTTTACAATAAATCTTGAAATTAGGTTGTGTTAGTTTTTCAATTTTACTAATCCTTTTGAAAGTATTTTGGCTTTTCTAGGTTCTTTACATTTCCAATTGGCTTGTCAATTTTTTTTTATTTTTATTTTTGGAGATAAGGTCTTGCTTGGCTTGTCAGTTTCTCAAATGGCCTGCTGGAATTTTGACTGTGATTGCTTTGAATTTATAGATCTGCCTGGGGAGAAGCGACATTTCTTTTAAAATTGAAACTTCCACTCAATGAATATAGCATATCTTTGTTTATTTATTTCTTTAACTTCCCTCAACAATATTTTGTAAAATACATTTCAGCCTTGCATATCTTTTGTCAGAGTTACATTCTTAGTATTTCATTTTTTATGCTATTGTAAAAGATATCTATAAAATTTTAACTTCTGATTGTTCATTGCCAGTGTACAGAAATACAACTGATTTCTGCTAACTGATCTTGTGTCTTGCAACTTTGCTAAACTCAGTTATTAGTTCTAGAAGCTTTTTTGATAGATTTGGTAGATACTTCCACATAGATGATCATTCTATCTGCAAAAAAAGACAGTTTTAAACTCTTTCCTGAAATCTGGATGCCTTTATTTTTCATACCATATTGCAGTGGCTAGAATCTCCAGCAGAATGTTGAGTAGAAGTGGTATGAGTGGACATATTTGCCTTGTTTCTTATGTTTTGGAAAGACTTCAGTCTTTTATCATTAAGTATGATGTAACATTTTGGTTTTTTAGATTTTGTATGAAGTTAATAAAGTTCTCTTCTATTTCTAATTGGCTCAGAATTTTTTATCAGAAGTATATGATGGACTTGCTGAATAATTTTTCTTAAAATATTGTGACAATAATATAGGTTGTTTTTAGTCTCTTAAATGTCATGAATTACACTGACTTCTGAATATAAAACAAATGTATTCCTGAAATAAAACCAACTTAGTCATGATATACGTTTTATATACTGCTAGATTCAATTTGCTAAAATTCTCTTAAGAATTTTTGCATCTGTATTAATAAGTCTCTAACTTTCTTTTCTTGTAATATCTTAATCTGGTTTTGTTATCAGGGTAATGCTGGTCTTATAAATTGCGTTGAGAAATATTCTCTTCCCTTCAATTTTTAAAAATATTTTGTGTACAAATTCTATTATTTCTCCTTTAAATGTTTTCTTGTAAGAGAAGCCACTGGGCATGAAGTTTGTTGAAGTTTTTATTTTTATTTATTTATTTATTTATTTTTGAGACGGAGTCTCACTCTGTCGTCCAGACTGGGCTGCAGTAGTCGGATCTCAGCTCACTGCAAGCTCCGCCTCCTGGGTTTATGCCATTCTCCTGCCTCAGCCTCCCGAGTAGCTCTGGACTATAGGCACCTGCCACCTTGCCCGGCTAGTTTTTTGTATTTTTTTAGTAGAGACGGGGTTTCACCGTGTTAGCCAGGATGGTCTCGATCTCCTGACCTCGTGATCCACCCGTCTCGGCCTCCCAAAGTGCTGGGATTACAGGTGTGAGCCACCGTGCCCGGCCTGAAGTTTTTAAACTAAACATTTAACTTAAGAGATGCAGGGGTACTCTTCACATTTTAGGTTTCTTCTTCAAACTTTTGCTGGTTTGTATCTTTCAAGTAATTTGTCCATTTTATCTAAGTTATCCAATTTATTGGCATAAAGTTCTTTAAAATATTCTCTTCTCCCTTTTATATCCATATGATCTGTAGTGTTATCAATTCTCTCATTTCTGGTTATCAGTAATATATGCCTTTTCTCTTTCTAAAATCTCATTAGTTTGGATAGTGATTTTTCAGTTTATGGACCTTCTCAAATAACCAGTTTTTGGTTTTGTTGATTTTCTGTAGTTTTGTTTTCCATTTCATTTATTCACCTCTGATCTTTATTATTCCCTTTCTTCTGCTTACTGTGGGTTTAATTTGTTCTTTCTTCTAGTTTGTTAAGGTGGAAGTTGAAGTCATAGATTTGAGACATTTCTTCTTTTTTTCTAATACAGGTATAAGCTTGTCTCTAAGTACTTCTTTGGAGGCATACCACAAACGTGTTTTTATTTTCATTCAGTTAAAATTACCTTCTAATTCTCTTTTGCTCTTTTTTTTGTTGACCCAATAGACTATTTACAATTATGTTAAATTATAAATACTTGGGAATTTTCTAAGTAGCTTTCTGCTATAGCCCAGTATCAGGTCTATCTTGATAGGTGCACTTAAAAACAAAACAAAACAAAAACAACAACAAAAAAGTGTATTTTGCTGTTGTTGGGTGAGGTGTTGCATAAATGTTAAATGGGTCAAGTTGGTTGATAGTGTTACTCAAGTCTTCCATGTCCTCACAGATTTACTGTCTACTTGTGCCATTAGTCAATGAGAAAGGTGTTGAGATCTATGGCTATAATTGCAAATTTGTCTATCCATAACAATTTTCATTTACGGTTATACCAGGATTTGTTTCATATTTGTTATTAGGTGCATAAACAGTTAGAAAAAATATATATATATATATATAAAAATATATATATATATATAAAAATATATATATATATATATATATATTTTTTGAGATGGAATCTCACTCTGTTGCCCAGGCTGGAATACAGTGGCATGACCTTGGCTCACTGCAACCTCTGTCTCCCCGGCTCAAGTGATTCTCCTGCCTAAGCCTCCTAAGTAGCTGGGATTACAGGCACATGCCACCATGCCCGGCTGATTTTTTGTATTTTTAGTAGAGACGGGGTTTCGCCATGTTGACCAGGCTGGTCTCGAACTCTTGACCTCAGGGGATCTGCCCACCTCGGCCTCCCAAAGTGCTGGGATCACAGGCGTGAGCCACCATGCCAGGCCAACATTTAGAATTTTTATGTTCTCTTGACCAAATGACCCTTTTATAATTAGGAAAAAACCTCTTTATTGCTGGTATTCTTTGTTTGAAATCTACTTGGTCTGACATTAAAATTGTCACTTTAGCTGTCCTTTTAGTAGCTGTCTCTCTTTTTTTTTTTGGAGTTATAATAATTTCAGACTAACTACTGCAAACATGTCCCAAAAAAGTTATGAGGAACTAAGGAAATAAAACAGTAGCTATGGGAATAATTTCCTCTTCCACTTAGCAGTGATGGATAAGGAGTTTACTTTCTAGGTTTTATAGAGAAAATGGTTCTAATGAAAACAAAATATACAGAATATGCTATCCAACACCAGCAGAATACATTCTTTTCAAGCACACAGAACATTCTTCAGAACAGAGCATGTTAGGCGACAAAATAAGTCTTCACAAATTTAAGAAGACTGGAATCATATTGAGTATCTTTTCTGACCACAATGGTATGAAAATGTAAATCAGTAATGAAAGAAAAACTGGAAAATTCACAAAAATGTAGAAATTAAACCACACACACCTGACCAACCACTGGGTCAAAGAAGAAATCAAAAGAGAAATTAAAAAACAATCTTGAGATAAATGAAATTACAACACACCACAATTTATGGGATTCAGCAAAAGCAGTACTAAAAGGGAAATTTCTATGATAAATGATTTTATTAAGAAAGAAGAGGGCCAAGTGAGGTGGTTCACACTGTCAAAAAAAATAAAAAATAAAAAAGAAGGATCTCGAAAAAACACAACCAAACATTATACCTTTAAGAAAGTAGAACCAAAAAAAAAAAAAAAAAAACACAATAAATGAAATAGAGACTTGAAAACAACAGAAAAGCTCAAAGAAACTAAGAGTTTTTTTAATAAAAAGATAAAATTGACATATCTTTAACTAGACTAACTGAAAAAAAAACAGAAGGTCAAAATTAGAACTGAAAAAAGAGTATAAGTGATGTCACAGAAATATAAAGGGGTGTTATATAAATATATCACTACATAAGAGAATACAAGGAACATTTATATGCCAACAAATTGGTACATTCCTTGAAACATAAAATGTATCAGGAGTGAATCATGAAGAAATCAAAAATAGGAACAGATCAGTAACAAGTAAGGACATTGGGTCAGTAATCCTCCCAACAGAGAAAAGCCCAGGACTAGATGGCTTTGCTGGTGAAGCCTAACAAACATTTAAAGAGCAATTAAGCCAATTCCTCTAAAGCACTTCTAAAGAACTGGAGAGAAGAGATCACTTCCAGACTTATTTTACAAGGCTGGCATCACCCTGATACCAAAGCCAGACAAAGGTACCTTAAGAAAATAAAATTACAGACCAATACAGCTGATGAACATACACGCAACAATCTTCAGCAAAATTCTAGCAAACCAAACTCAGTGGCACATTAAAAGGATCATCCACTATGATCAAGTGGGATTCATCCATGGGATACAACGATGGCTCAATATATGCAAATCAATAAATGTGATACACCACACTAAGAAAAGGAAGGCTAAAAATCAAATGAATATTTCAGTAGATGCAGAAAGAGCATTTGACAATATCTGTGTTCATGGACTGAAGAAATATTGTTAAAATGCCTGCATTATCTAAAGCAATCTATGGATTCAATGGAATCCCTACCAAAATCCCAATGGCTCTTTTGACAGAAATATAAAACATAATCCAAAACTGTATATGGAACCACAAAAGACCCCATATAGCCAAAGCAATCTTAAGAAGAACAAAGCTATTAGCACCACACTCCTTGATTTCAAAATATATTACACAGCTATAGTAATTACAATAGTATTGTACTGACATAAAGACAGACACATAGACCAATGGAACAGAATAGGAAGTCCAGGAATAAGCACACGCATATATGATGAACTGACCAAGAGGGGTGTTAAGAACACACAATGGGAAAGGATGTCTTTAGCAAATGGTCTTGGGTCAAGTGTATATGCACACACAAAAGAATAAAACTGTACCCTCACCTCATGCCATATATAAAAATCAACCTAAAATGAAGATATCTGAAAACAACTTCATTCTGTTTTCACACTTGGCTAATAATTTGGTTGAAAATATTATTCTGACTTAGATATAATTTCCCTTCCAAAATGTGAAGGCATTCCCCACATCTATTAGCTTTCAGGACTGCTTCAAAGAAGTGGAAAGTTATTCTGACTCCTGATCTTTGACTGACGACTTGTTTAATCCCTGATCCTGGAAGCCTGGATTATATTTCCCTTGTTCCCTGTGATATGAAGTTTTATAATGGTGTGCCTTTGTGTGGGTCTATTTTTAGCTCTGTGTTTGGTACTTGTGGAACCTTTTCAATTGCAAAACTAACGTCATTCAGTTCTTGGACATTTTCTTTCTGGGACTCATTTGAGTGAAGTATTTCCTAGACTAATTGTGATATATGTCTGGGAACCAAATAGGTGAAGAGGGCTGGAAAGTTCTCAGCCTTTAACTTCCTCCCTGTTTTCAGCTATGGTTAGTGTGTCCCCGTCTAAAGAACTTATGTTTTACCCTGTCTAGAAAATAAACCTCCAGTAGTCTGCTGGGGTGATGAAGTCATCTGACGTCATAGGGCAAGGGGACTGAGGGTTTAACTCCTGCAGACTTCAAACCAATCCTCCTGTTTTTAGCCTTATATTCAGCCAGAGGCACCCAAGGATACTAATTATCATGTCTTTAGGGGATTTTAGAATATATATCGGGTTACTTCACAGCTTTCCACAACTGCTAAAGAATTTGGCTTTTTCAAGAGTGTAATCAGTTATCACCCATCTGCTTTTCAGTTTCCAAAATTTTACTGCTATTCCCTCCTAACTCATTTTCTTTGCCCTTGTGAGTTTATGTCTTTAAATTTTTTTCTACATCTGTCATTTTAGTAGTATTTCAGTAGAGAACAAAACTGTGTGTATTCAATCAACTATCTTTACTCTGAAGCTGTATATACTCATATATAATATGATTCTTGTTTGCCCTCTTTGAGATTCTCTGCCTCTTTTTCCTTTTCAGCTTGTTCTAGCACCTTACATTTGACTTCTTCACTTAACTGGACATAATATGGAAAGCGTGATATTAAAAACAAAGTTTACTGTTTAATGTTCATTGATAATCTAAACTAAAATGAATTTAAAATTTATAACTCTCATTCCTTGTCTAAGATTATATTCAAATAAGTTATATTTTATTTCAGAGTGATATTTACCATATTGCATTTTGTGGTTTACAAAGTAGTTCAATTTATGGCATCACATTTTATCCCTAAAAACCCCACTGCATGGATGAGCTATTTTATACACAACGTGGGAAAGAAAGGATTAAATAATAGGTCTGCAATTCACTCTCTCTCTAGGGAGAAAGGAGGATGTACCCAGGAAAGACAGAGTGACCTGGAGAAATCTCTCTGAAACACACTAACAACAGATCTCCTGGAAAAAAAATAAATGATATCTGTTAGCCACAGAATCTTTATTTATATAATTATTATTTACATCCTTTTAGTAGGATGTAACTGAGATTGCTGACGGTAAACAAACCTGGAATCTATGGATTTATGGGGTGTAGCTCCCTGGAAAATGTAACTACCCAAGCATAAAATGAGTATGTTTCATGACCAAATCAACTTTCTTTGGTAGAAGTAATAAAGAAACTTCTTGTTAACATTGATCAGAGTAGGTTCTGAAGTAGAAAGGAAACACCTGGGGAGCTGTACTGGCATGCCCAGAACTCTATGCTTTGCCTATGCCTCATGATCACTTGTATACTTGAAATTATTAGTGAAGCTTGATACTGGCTAACATCGCTGATCTGCCTGAGCATCGTTTGACAATACAATATTTTGTGTTATCCCACAAGGCAGCCGAGCCTCAGGATGGTTAAGTGACTTGGTGAAAGTCACGTGCTAAAACAAATTGCCAAATAGGACTAGAAACCAAATCTTAAATCATACTTTTTCAGCCATTTGACACATATCCTAATGTGATGGGGAAAAAACAACAACAAAAAACATAAGCTGTGTGTCAGAAATAGACTTGCCTCCTGGATCTGTAATTGCTTAGCTGTTCAGTTTTAGGCAAGAAACTTACAGTATTTAAAACCTGTTTCCTATGCAGTAGCTCTCACATAAACTATAAAAGAGATCTTAGTAAGTGTAATGGAAAGCATGATATAATATGACATTTACAAACATTTCTATAAGAATGGAAAAAAAAAATATTGCTTACTTTTTTCCTGTAATGCCTGCAATTTATTCAGTTCTTCATTCTCTTCATCGCTGTCTTCACTACTTGTACTGCTGACATCCAAAACTATGTCCCTTTTAGGGTCTACTCGGAGAAAATTACGGCATTCAAAAGTCAGGTGACCAGCTAAGTGAAACAAACAAAACAAATGTGAATGATAAAACTAAAGATACATTATGTATTTTTGTATGTTTTGCTGCCTCACGGTAACCAATACGTTACAATTTCAATAATACAATGTAGAAAGCTTTAACTTTTATTCAGTTGGCAGTAGTTTGGTTATTTTTTCCTATACTTTTCCATGAATGCAATACTGAGAAAGAACTTTTTCCTGTCTTCATCAGAACTCCTTATTCAATAAGCATTTTTGGGGACCACTTCTTATGGATTTCAAAGTATTGAGTTATTCTATTTCCCTTTCTAAAAATACAGTAATATCTTTAACTAAACTAAGTAAATACAAAAATACCATCATACTTGGGATTTTATATTGTATTCCTTTGCCATACCTTTTCTTTCCCAGTCTGACTAACGTACTCATGGAATTATATACCTTTCATCTAATTAAAGTTGGCATAATACACAAGCATTAATATAACCGAATATGCTTTACTAAAGAATACCTAAACGTTTAATTCTTGCATCATTTCCCTAAAGACTCTACCCTATAAGAAAACTACAACAGTTATCCACTTACATATATGTTTTAGAAAGTCAAATATTACAAACACCATGAAAGTACAGAAAATAATATAACCAATACCTAAATACCTATCATCCATATGTTAACATTTTGTCATGCTCACTTTCAATTCATTTAAGGAAAAAGCTCACTCGCATGCCTGTGCACACACACGCACACAGCTTGTATCAATTTTTGCAACACTTTCTCAATCTCATTGAATTTTTTTGTCCTCTGAAGCAACTACACTAAAGTTGGTCTCCATCATTCCCAAACAACATATTGTGATATGTATTCTGAAAAAAATAAACTCAATTATACCTATACCTGCAATTCTTTCCTGCCACCCAATATTTTGTGATTTATCTATGTTAATATAACAGGTGTAATTTGCTCATTTTATCTAATTGATAATGTTCTACTGCATGAAAATTATATTTATTTATTTATCGTACTACTGATAGAAACATAGGTTGCTTCCAGTAGTTTGCTATTATAAACAGTGTTGAAATAAGCAGTTGTACATGTCTCTATTATAAGCAGTGTTGAAATAAGCAGTTGCACATGTACTAGGTTTTCTTTAGGGTAGCAGCTTTTAAGTTTTCTTAACAACTGAGAACAGTAAAAAATAATGCAACCAAGTGCATTCACACACACATTCATGGATAAATACACCCTAACACAAAAAAAACTGAAACAAAAGTTAATTGAAGGATTTCTATATTCAGTGTTTAAAACAAACAGTGTTTGCTAATGGTGACCAAATAATTCATTTCACGATCCACTAATGATTCACTACAAGTCTATGCTAGGGGTTGTTTCTAGTTGTCTCTTATTTTGTGAGTGAAGTCCTTTGGGAATCCTAGGTTTATATCAGAGACTCTCTAATTAGAGGTCCAATTTTGCTTGGGCAGGTCCCTGCGCCTTGCTTTTATCCCCTGCATCCTGTCAGCCTATGAAAAATAGAAGTTCAAGAGCCTTGGGTTCATCAAATACCCTCAAGGCTTAATTCCTGGAACTTCTCCTTTTCTTTGGTTGTTGGCCTTTGAATATTCTTTAATTCTTTATTTTCTTCCTAGTATATTAATGTACCTAAAATATGTATTGCACATTTTATACAAGTTTCTTAGTTGTTTCTTAGTCTAGTCTGCCATATTATTGGAACAAGTTTTCCTCACTGTGATATCCGAACAAATAAATCATTCAGAAGCACTCTTTTTAGCTTCCAAACATACGGAGTTTTCAGGCTTTGTGTTTATTCTCAATCTCTAAATTTACTACACTGTTATCAGAGAATGGGATCTGTATGATATTAGTTCTTTGGTATTTGATGAGACTTCTTTCATGGCCTAGGATGTAGTAAATTTAGGAAAGATTTGTTAAGTATTTCAAAAACACAGTCACATACTGCATAATGGTGTTTACGTCAATGATGGACCACATAGACAACACACGTCCCCTAAGATTATAATACTGTTCCTTGTCAATGTTTAGATATGTTTAGACACACAAATACTTACCACTGTGTTACAACTGCCTACACTATTCAGTACAGTAACACGCTGTACAGGTTCATAGCCTAGCAACAACAGACTATACCACGCAGCCTAGATGTATAGTAGACCATACATCCAAGTTTGCGAAAGTATAATCTCTAATGTCCACACAAAGATGAAATTGCCCAATGACACACTTCTCACAGTGTATCCCTGTTGTTAAACAACACAACCATATACTACTATTTGTTGAAAAGGGTTCTATATCTGTTTGCTTGTTCAACTCTTCTCCACTTTATTTTTTTTGTCTAATAACTTCTGATAGAAGTATTTAAGATTATACAAGTATTAATTTGTCAACAATTGCTATTATAAACAATGCTGAAATGAGCAGCTGTACATGTCTCTGTGGACATAAACCAGGTTTTCTCTAGGGTAGGTTTGTCAATTTCTCCTTGTAATACAGTTTTTGCTATAAATATATACATAGAGAGACAACAGTAAATGCTTTTAAGATCATTACTTTATCTTTTTAGTTGATTGTTCTTGAGTTTCCCCTTATCGCCAGAAGTGCTTTTGCCTCAAGTAGGTAGCTAGTCAGGCATGAGTGGAGCAGGAGAGGGCTCCCCTACTCACAAAGGAACATCAGACAACCATCAAGTGATGGTCCGGCAGCTGTCACACTGTCTCTCTAAAATGATAATTAGTCACAGCCAGTGCCAGGGAGAGGCAGTTTCTGAATAGGTAAAAATACCTGAAATTGATAATCAGCAGCTTCCAATAAGATCTCAGGAACTGGGCAAGTGGGCTCGAGCATGCGCATTAAGAGACAAAAATGAAGTATGACCTTCTAGGCGCATTCCATCAGAAAAGGGAAGAAAAAGCCTCAGGTAAATATGTGTACAACTCCAGTAAACACACCGTGCATGCTCACCTCCCAAGCGCAGGCAGGGCACCATGCATAAGGGAAGAATGAAAGGAAAGGGGTGCAAGACGCTGGAAGTAAGTCAGCATGTAAAATGCTAGGTTCAAGGTTAAATGGGGCCTTGATCTCAAGGTGCCAGCCTGGGCCTCTTCCAAGTATATATTCCTTTCTTTCATTCCTGCTTTAAAGCTTTTTAATAAACGTCTACTCCTGCTCTGAAACTTGCCTCCGTCTCTTTTTCTGTCTTATGACCCTCAGTAGAATTCTTCTGAGGTGACAAGAATAGAGGCTGCTACAGACCTGTACAGATTCGCCACAGGTAACTTGGATACCTGCCACCGCTAACAGTTCCACTAGTGCTCTTTTGTTCATTATTTGTTGGGTAATATGAAATTGCCATTTTTGTAGGTAAAACAGTGGACTATCAGCAATATTCAATCAAATATGTGTTTCTGCCTTATCCTTTTATTTTGAAAATTTCTGTGTAGTTTTTAGTTTTACGTGTAGTTCTATTAATCACATGTAATTGGACTTAATTTTTTAAATTTGATTTGATATCAGCACAATTTTTAACATTAATTTCTTAGCATGGGAAAAATAGTTCCTGCCTCACTGGAAGCAGTGTAAATTCACTCTTCATAGTTAGATATACTTACAAGGTGTAAGCTGAGGTTGCCAATTCTCAATTATTCGTTTTCTTCTAATTATTTTATGGGAACTCACACTGTATGCATTCTTGCTTCTTTCAGTGAGTGAAATTTTTTCTAATCCCTGCTTCATAGCCTTTTTAAGGAGTCTGACTTTATGTGAGGGGCTCCACCCTTGCCATACTGCCATTCCCAGGGCTTGAAAGCGTCACTCCACAGCTCTTAAATGCCTACTCAGTAGTCCTGTAGATCCACTGTTTTCGACTAAGATTTCCCACTCTGACTTCGAGCTCCTTTTCTTGTCTAGCACCTGGGGATTTCCCTTTCATTCTTCTGAGTTGGGTTTTTTGTTGTTGTTGTGGTTGCTGTTGACATAACACTTTTTCCCTCCTGCATTGTTACACGTGTTTGTAGCAGAATGGAAGCCTTTCTGGGTTGGTTTGGCTTGCCTCTTTGATCAGAACTCCTGATGATACAGGTTGGGCATGGTGGCTCACGCCTGTAATCCCAGCACTTATGGAGGCTGAGGCAGGTGGATCACTTGAGTACAGGAGTTCAAGAGCAGCCTGGCCAACATGGCGAAATCCTGTCTCTACTAAAAATACAAAAATTAACTGGGCATGGTGGTACATGCCTGTAATTCCAGCTACTCGGGAGGTTAAGGCACAAGAATTGCTTGAACCTGGGAGGTGGAGGTCGCAGTGAGCTGAGATTGTGCCACTGCACTCCAGCCTGGGCAGCAGAGTAAAACTGCCTCAAAAAAAAAAAAAAAAAAAAAAAACCCAAACAAACAAACAAAAAAAACTCCTGATAATCACTTAACATCCTGATGATGTACTTAAGTTAGTTTTGTTCACAAATACCTCTCATCCTCTCATTGAAATGAATATTTAAAATAAATAAAATGCTTAAATAATGACCACACTGGTAGCAGTCTCTGCCCCACACCCATTTTAGCTTTGCTTCAAGCAAAGTGACCCTAAGGTGATAAGACAAATCAATTGCAAAATTACAAATAAAGCTTCTTACTGATTTTTTTTTTCTATTGGGGAATAAGTTAGTGAAGCCTAGGTAATAACTGTGTTGCAAATTACAGTTCTTATGGCTAGCAATCTAAATGTTCTTGTAGCAAACAATGTAGAAGAAAAAAAAAGGTGGAGGACTCACCCTTCTTGATTTTAAAACTTTATCATAAACCTATAGCAATCAAAGCAGTTGATTGACACACAGAACAGACACACAGACCAATGGAATAGAATTCAAAGTCCAGAAATAAACCCATACTTACATAGCGAACTGAGTTTTAGCAAGAGTGCTAAGTCCATCCAGTGTGGAAAGAATAGTCTTTTCAACAGATGGTACAGAGACAACTTTACCACATGGGAAAGAAGTAGTTGGACCCCTCACCTCAGACCATATGTAAAAGTTAACTAAAAATGGGTCAAATAAAGTAAAATATAAAACCGTAAAGCTCTTAGAAGAAAGCATAGGAGTAAATGTCCATTACTTTGGATTTTGCAATGGATTCTTAGATCTGACACCAAAACCACAAGCAACAAAGAAAAAAATTGAAAACATGGTCATCAGAATTAAAAACTTTTGTGCAAAATTATTAGGAAAGTGAAAAGTGACAGAGTGGGAGAATATATTTGCAATCATCTCTCTGGTAGAGCTTAATATCCAGAATACATAAAGAACAACTATAACTCAACAACAAAAACACAACCCAGTGAAAAAATGAGCAAAGGGCTTGAATAGACATTGTCTATAGAGGAAATACAAATGGCCAATAAGTATATGAAAAGATACTTAACATCATTAGTCATTAAAGAAATGCAAATCAAAACCACACAATGAGATACCACTTCATACCTACGAGGATGGTCTGAATTGTTTCTACTCATAACGCTTCTGACATCCAGTGTGTGGGTTTTTTCCACACCAACAGCCAGTTCTCCAACTTTCTGGACATTAACTGGGTGTCCAACAATTCAGTTCAATTCTGTTACTACCCAGGGTCAGCACAAGTTAAGGGCTCAGACCCACAAGACTATTCCCATTTCAGATGCCTATAGTGAGTCTAGGCCACCCATACTTCTGACCAGCCACCTTTATAAGGTCAGGGGGTTCCCACAACCCCATCCTCAAATTCGAAAATTTGCTAGAGAAGCTCACAGAACTCAACAAAACTGTTTACTTACTATTACCTGTTTATTACATAGCACGGAACTCAGAACAGCCAAATGGAGGAGATGCACAGGGCAAAGAAGTGGCATAGAGCTTCCATGTGCTCTCTGTGTGCCACAATCGCGGCACTTCTATGTGTGCACAAACCCAGCAGCTCTCTGTACCCTGTAGTTTAGGGGTTTTTATGAAGGCCCCATTAGATAGGCATGATTGATTCAATTACTGACCACTGGTGATTAAATTCAATCTCTAGCTCCTCATCCCTCTCCCCTTTCTGGAGGTCTGGAAGTGGGGCTGAAAGGTCCAACTTTCTAATCACATGGATTGTTCCTCTGGCAACTGGCCCCCATCCTGAAATGATTTAGGAGCCTCCCAAGAGATCACCTTAATAGTATAAACTCAGGCATGGTTGAAAGGGGCATGATATGAATAATAAAAGATTCTCCTATCACCCCTATCACTCAGGAAATTCCAAGAGTTTTACAAGCTCTGTGTCAAGAACCAGGGACAATGACCAAATATATATTTCTTATGATCACAAATCGCTATTTTTTAAATAGGAAAATAATGAGTGTTGGCAAAAAGGTAGAGAAATTAGAGCCCTTATACATTTCTAGTGGGAATGTAAAATGGTATAGCTGTTACGAAAACCATTTTCACAGTTTTTCAGCCAGGCATGGTGGCTCACGCCTGTCATCCCAGCTCTTTGGGAGGCAGAGGCGGGCAGATCACAAGGTCAGGAGATTGAGACCATCCTGGCTAACACGGTGAAACCCCTTCTCTACTAAAAATACAAAAAAGCAGCCAGGCATGGTAGCATGCGTCTATATTCCCAGCTACTTGGGAGGCTGAGGCAAGAGAATCGCTTGAATCCGGGAGGCAGAGGTTGCAGTGAGTCGAGATGGCGTCACTGCACTTCAGCCTGGGCGGCAGAGCAAGATTCTGTCTCAAAAAAAAGAAAACCAGTTTGGCAGTTTTTCAAAAAAGTCAACATAGTAATTCTGCTCCTACGTACATACCCCAAAGAATTGAAAACATAGACTCAAACAGGTACTTGTACATCAACATTCATTGCAGCACTATTCATAATAGCCAAAATGTGGAAACAACCAAGTGTCTATCCACAGGGGAATGAATAAACAAAATGTGGTATATATATAGAGAGAAATAATTTAGCCATTAAAAGGGATGATGTTATAATACATGCTACAACATGGATGAACTATGAAAATATTATGCTAAGGGAAATAAGTCAGACACAAAAGGACAAATATGTATGATTCTACTTATATGAAATATCTAGAACAGGCAAATTCACAGAGATAGGTTAATAAGGACTGGGGAAAGGAGGGAGTGGAGAGTTACTGGTTAATGGTTAAAGATTTGGGGCAAGGAAAAAGTTTTGTAATTAGTAATGATGGCTTTACAACATTGTGAATGTATTTATTGCCACCGAATTGCATATTTAAAAAAATGGTTATAATGGCAAATTTTGTGTTATATATATTTTAACACAATTTTTTAAAAAAGCAAATGAAAAGGAGCATGGCATAGTATTAAATCTTCCAGATAACCAGAGTTCATATCTCAGTTTTCCCACTGACTAACACGGTAACCCTGGGCCTCAGTTTTCTGATTTGTAACAATAACAAAAATAACAACAATTATTGAGGATTTACTGAAGCCAGTCATTGATCCAAATACTTGCATGAACTCATTTAATCTACACAACAACTCTATGGGATCAGGTACTATAATGATCTTACTTTACAGATAGGAAACTGAAACACAGTGATCAAGCAATTTACTTAATATCACATAGCTAGTAAGTGCCAACAGAGGTTTGTACCTAAGTAATCTGGTGCCAGAACCATTTGTCTTGAATGTTCATAAAACTGGAGATCATGAAACCTACTTTACAGAGTTATTTTAAGAATAAAATAATATCTTTCATGCAGTTAGTACAGAGACTAGCACCAAATAGGTATTTAGTACACGGTACCAGGTTATGACCATTTATTTTACTAATACAAGGAAAAGTATATTCTTCCCTTTCCTCCCTCCAGGAGTAGCTACATTAGCAAATGCCAAGTAATAAAAAAGAAAAAAACAAAACAAAACAAAACAAAAAAACAACCTCCAGTTTCATTTTGACTGCAGATAAAAATCTGTCAATGTACACACACACACAAAAAAACCCCTCTTGTTTTATAAATAGGGTACCCAAATGTCTACTTCTGGGCTTACAGAATATATAGACTATGCTAACAGCTACTAACTTAACCAGGCTTTAGCTCTATCTAAAATCCTCAGATTTAAGAACACACAGCTATTTTATAAGCTTTTAAATTCCTAAACCCAGTTCATTCCACCAAGCTTCCATATCCCTAACACTTTGGTTCCTCCCCTAAAAATGCTGGCCTCTTCTGTAGTCATATATTCTTTCTTGAAGTCTTTTTTTTTTTTTTCTTTGAGAGAGGGTCTGGCTCTGTTGCCCAGGCAGGAGTGCAGTGGCACAATCTTAGCTCACTACAATTTCTGCATCCTGGGCTCAAGCCAACCTCCCACCTTAGCCTCCCAAGTAGCTGAAACTACAGGTGCACGCCACCATGCCTGGCTAGTTGGTTTGTTTGTTTTTTGTAGAGATGGGGTTTCACCATGTTGCCCAGGCTGGTTTCAAACTCCTGGGCTCAAGCAATCTGCCTGCCTTAGTCTCTCAAAGAGCTAGGATTACAGGCATGAGCCACTGTACCTGGCCACCTTCCTTGGAAATCTTATCCTCATATTTATCTGTTTTATTTCCCCACTGACCTACCTGATCATTGCCCCTTTCCTAGTCTTTTTCAATAGATTCTTAAACATGTAACTGCCCTATGTGCTCACATAATATTGCCACTACACTTAAGGGATATTTAGCTCGTCCTTGAGGGCATTTCTCTATAGTTAATTATCCGTTACCCCAGTATTATTAGTAGTCTCCAGGCTTCTCAATATTGTTTCCAAGTAGTAATCCTTAACTGTCCACTCAGCTGCCTGCTGCAGGTTAATAGCCCCATTCATTGAATTTTTTTGAATCTGGCATACTCTAGCTCTTTACCCCAAGCCCTGCCACGAGCTTGAATGAACAGCGTAGGTTGTCGGATAGCTTTTCTGGGTTCCCTGATATTCTAGATTCCACGGCCACACTATGGTCCTTGTTATCATCTGCAACTGTTTTATCTCTGAAATTTTAAACTCCAATATTAAACTCTGACTGTGTCTTTAATCCTTCTAGCTTTTTCATTCATTTACACTCACGCATAGATCTGTTTTTGATTCTCATTCTGATCTTCATTCCCTTAACACCTTCATTTTCTCCCAGTCTCAAATCTCTCATTACTGACAATGTGAACAACCTTTTACAAGTCTGACTCTTTTATATACCCCTGTTCATCCTCATTGCAGACAAACGAATCTGACTCAAAGTTACTATTTCTCTGGGTTGTTACCCACCACTCCCCCACCACCCCAGAGTAGTCAGGCAATGCTTGAGTGTAACAACCACACATTCATGCATATTAGCATTTTTTATTTGTCCTTAGTCAACTTCCTCTCCTGCTTCCCTCAGTGACTTTCCCAAACTGGTGCCTGTCTCAAAACATTCATCATTCACTGTCCTGTCCTACTTAAACTCCCTACCTAAGGAGGCAATCCTGTCTTCTAATTTACAAACAAAATTGAGATTATCAGGCTGGATCTCCTACTTTCTATCACTACCTGAAAACATCTGTATCTATTCTCATCTAGTTTCTTCCAAACTTCAGAGGTATCCTTGTCATCCCTCTTAAAGGAACTTGCTTAATCTTTCCTTATCCTCAGTATTTGCAATATGTCTTCTAACGGTCCCTCAGTTTATACAAACATTTTATATCTTAAAAAAAGAAAGAAAGAGAGAAAGAAAAAACCCTCTCCATTTATCCCAGTTTCTTCTAGAAATTACCCAATGTTTCCCACCTCTCTCATGGAAATGTCTTGAAAATGGAGACACTGGCTTTCTCTATTTCATCCCCCACGACTCAGGCCTGAATCTACACAGTTTGTTTCATGACCTACAATTCTACTTAAACTGATCTTCCTAAGGGAAGCAAAGCATCCTACCTGCTAAACCCAAAGAACATTTTTCAGTTCATTTCTTATAACTCTTACCTGTTACACCTGACAATTTCCCCTCAATTTTGAAAATATTTACTCCTTTGGCTAATGTAATGCTACACACTCTTGTTTCTTCTGCCGTATCTTCCTGGTCACTTTTCCCTCAGTTTATGCCTATATTATTTTACTCCACCATTTGATATTTTACTCTATGAGAAGTCTGTTGTTATTCTAAAATATGTTTAATTAAATATCATATAGGTCAATAAAATATAAATGTGGAGAAAAACAGTTTGGTTGTTTCTAGGACACAAAAGCTGTGCTTTTAGAAAGATTTAAATAAGTTGCTTTTAAAAAGCAGTTGACAAATTAGGCAACAGCAATAAGACCGTAAAAGGAAAAAGAGAATCTAAAATAATGGGACAAGGTACCTGCTTCTCAAAGGGAATGCCATTGGCATTTGGGGCCAGAATATTCTTCACTGTCCAGGACTGTCCTACCGCTGCAGGACGTTTATAATCTCTGGGCTCTACAGAGGAAGCATCATAGTGCAGCACCCTCCATCCTGTTGCTAACAATAAAAAACACCTCTACAGATTTCTAGGGAGGTAGTAGAGAATGTGGTTGAGAATTTTTTTTTTTTGAGACGGAGTCTTGCTCTGTCGCCCAGGCTGGAGTGCAGTGGCCGGATCTCAGCTCACTGCAACCTCCGCCTCCCGGGTTCACGCCATTCTCCTGCCTCAGCCTCCCGAGTAGCTGGGACTACAGGCGCCCGCCACCGCGCCCGGCTAATTTTTTGTATTTTTAGTAGAGACGGGGTTTCACCGTGTTAGCCAGGATGGTCTCGATCTCCTGACCTCGTGATCCGCCCGTCTTGGCCTCCCAAAGTGCTGGGATTACAGGCTTGAGCCACCGCGCCCGGCCTGGTTGAGAATTAATGATACATTTCTTTACAAGTATCTTAACTTCTTGCCTACCTTTGAAGAAGCAAACTATAAAAAATAGAAAATGCATTTCAGATGTGGTTTATACACACAAGACTGAACACCAATAAACAAACATACAAACAGGCAACAAAAAAGTGATGAATTTATATTTATGTAAATGTTAAAGGTATTTACATATTTGTTTTTATTTCCTGCTGCTATGATCAACCAATGGGTCTACTAATCTTTTAATCATACTTTCTGAGAACTATCATAATTATTTGAGACATTTATCTCATAAATAATCCCAAGGCCTACTGTCCTTGTAGTTTTTAAGTATTCTGAAGTTACCAACTTAAAAAGAAATTCTAATAAAAACTCATTATTAAATTAATTCTTTTTCTGTGAATTTCTTTTAAGTTAATTTTGCTAAAGAAATTCTGCCACAGAGAGACCCATGTTATTTAATAATACATTTAAACTTAACTTGAAACTTTAAAAAATGATATATTCACTATTGACATATACTGAGAATAAGATCTTTTTCTATCAAGTATTGAAATTCTTTAAATTGTACAATCTGAACAACTATTTTTGCAACAAAAGAGAGAGCATATTTTTTTGTAAACAACTGAAAAACACCCAAACTTTTGGGCATTAAAAATATTATGAATCACCTTCTTGACCTTTCTCTTACCACTATACAATAATTTTGGCCCCCAAATAAAAGATAAGCTAATTTGTAAAAGCAATTTATACTAAAAAAAGACTTGTAAACTGAGAAGACCTTCCTCTTTAATAGCTGTAGAGACTTAAGAGCTGCAGAGATGTAAATTTAACACAGAAGGGAAATATTACTAAATTTTTCCACAGGAGACAAATCAGAAATTGTTTAATGACTAAATCACTAAAATCAAAGATCTAAATAATAAAGCAAAAATAACTAAATGTGGAAATATTGACCAAACTATTTGCTGGTTTGGCTTCTCCTAAAGAATTCTAATTACTGCAGATACTTGCACTGCTGTCTTACATAACAATGAGGAGACTATATCAACAAATATTCTATTTCCAGAAAATGAATTTAATTGCTTTCCTCAAAGTCTTAGGTTAAAAGAAGTCCAAGTGTAGAGACTGTTATTTGTAGATAGACTGGGAAATCCTTTCCAGATTTTGAAGTAAATGAAGCATTTGTAGGTTCTTAATTCTTGAATAAAGAAATGAGGCAGGTAAGTTGGCAATGATCAAAAGAAAGTAAACAAAGCTTAAGTTAGCAATAGTTGAAACAAAGTAAACAAAGAGGAAATAAATATAAACAAATTTAAAAATAGAAAAGATTTCATTGCACTCATTTCTTGCATGCAAGTACATTTTCAGTTTTCATTTATATGAGTGATATATATATAGTTATATATGCAATTTTGCTACTTGAGCAAGCTTCCCTTGAGCCAGTTTTAGCTTTTGCTTGGAAGTATGTGACTTGTTCTCTCAGCATGCTTTTAATGTGCCCTTCTGTTAGAGATTTATGCTGAGTACTCTTATCACACGTTCTTGCATGAACATCTTTTTGTAAAATCACTCTTAGTTGGTAAAACATAATAACTCTTCAATGAACTGCAGTGTATTAACAATCCAGGCTAATTTGCATGGTCTGCAAACAACTCAGAAAATATCAAATGTTGTTGCTATAGCTGTTACTAAAGCTTTACGCATTGCTATATTTAACTAAAGAATATTTACTTAGAGTATAAAATTACAAATTTATATTATATAATTACACATGCTTAAGTTTACCTTTTCATTCAATTAATCATAATGGAGATTAATAATTGTTTAAATCAAGTTTTTGCTCATGAGCAGAAATTCTGAGACCAATTAAATCTTTAAAGTAAATGTAATACATCTTTAAAGTAGAATTAAATCTTTAAAGTAAATAAAATAAAATTAAAAATCTTCATAAATAGTTTGCATTGCCTCCACCTTTTCTCCTAGTATGTGGAAAGGAGGAAAAGAATAAGTATGTATATAGTTTTTAAAAAATATACTTTCTCCAAACTCCTTAATCTACTACTAACCACCTGTATCTTCATGCTACTTTTGCTAGTCATCAGATACATAGTTACCTGTTAGTGGGTCTAAAGCAGGGAAGAAAAGTGAATATTTAGTGCTAACAGAGGAATTTCTGTCACAGCTACATGTTAGCTTAGGGCTAAATGACTATGCAACTGGGCCCCGGAAATCAGGATGCTATGTTATATTGCCCAAAGAGGCCATGATTCCAGTATGAATAATGCAAAACATGTCGTCTTTTAGAATACTTACGGTAGCCACATTTTTTACAGCCTGCTCTGACACTGTCCTTGTTGCAACCTGAAATACAATTGGATAGACTTTTAGGAAGTAAAAAAATATGCAAAAACTTAAAAACTTCATTGTATGAAAAAAGCTAAGGAAAACCATTTGTTGTAGAATTTCTTTTTTTTTCTATTGAGACAAGGTCTCACTCTGTCACCAAGGCTAGAGTACACTGACAGGATCACAGCTCACTACAGCCTCCAGCTCCCAGTTCAGGCGATCCTCCTACCTTAGTCTCCCAAGCAGCTGAGACTACAGGCATGTGCCACCACACCTGGTTAACCTAAATTTATTTTTGTAAAGATGAGGTTGTGCTTTGTTGCCCAGGCTGATCTCAAACTTCTGGCCTCAAGCGATCCTCCTCTGGCCTCTCAAGGTGCTGGGATTGTAGGTAAGAGCCACTGCACCCAACAGAATTTATTTATTTAAGAAACAGCAACAACAACAAAAAAATCTCTAACCCAGCTTAATGACCTACTCAATTATATGACTCTTATAAATCAACACAAAGGCCCATTTACTCAAATCATTAAGATTTTTTTCTAATTCAATATAATTCAATATAATAAAATAAGACAAACACACATGGCCAACAAACATAAAAAATGCTCCACATCACTAATCATACAGAAATGCAAACCAAAACCACAATGAGATACCATTTCACACCAGTCAGAATAGCTATTATTAAAAAGTCAAAAAACAACAGATATTGGTGAGGCTGTGGAGAAAAGGTAAGGCTTATAGACTGCTGGTGGGAATGTAAATTAGTTCAGTCACTATGGAAAGCAGTTTGGAGATTTCTTAAATAACTTAAAACAGAACTATCATTCGACCCAGCAATTCCATTACTGAGTATATATCCAAAAAAAAAAAAAAAATTTCATCAAAAAGAAACATGCACTCACATCTTCATTGCAGCATTATTTACAATAGCAAAGACATGGAATCAACTGAGGTGCCCATCAATGGTGGATTAAAGAAAATGTAGTACATATACACTATGGAATACTATGCAACCATTTAAAAGAACAAAATTACATCCTTTGCAGCAACATGGATGCAGCTGGAGGCCATTATCCTAAGTGAATTAACACAGGAACAGAAAACCAAATACCACATGTTCTCATTTATAAGTGGGAGCTGAAACATTGGGGACTCATAGACATGAAGATGACAATAACAGATACTGGGGACCAGTGGGAGGGGAGGGAGGACAAGGGTTGAAAAATTGTTGGGTACTATGCTCAGTACCTGGGTGATGGGATCATTTGTACCCCAAACCTCACCATTATGCAATATATCCAGGTAACAAACCTGCACAAGTATCCACTGTATCTAAAATAAAATTTGAAAAATAAAAGAAAGCTAAAAAAAAAAAAATCTAGTAAACAGTTAAGAGTTTAAACATTCCAGGAATTCTACAGCACTGAGGAAGAAATTCCAGGGTACTCTGGCCTGTCCCTCAAATGTAAAAAAATTTACTTATTATTATATATATATACAGACATTTACATATATATATATATATATATATGGACATTAAGGTTAACAAATATTTTCCTGTTTTCCATTAGAAGAAAAAAATCTCTAATTTCTTACAGGAATTGGTGAAATTCCAGAAGACTTACTGTAATTGCTAGGTATTATAAGAAATACCTAAATTCAACACTCAAATTTTGACAAGAGAAAAACTAGCCATATATCCATCCAGTTCTGATAAATATTTACAAATACAGTAATCCCGTATAATTAGTAGCACATGCAGGCAATGTTGAAGCTATAAATACCAGAGACAAATTAAAACTGGTTTATTTCTATTGTGATAAAATATAAACAACATACAATTTACCATCTTAACCATTTTAAAGTATACAATTTAGGTGAATTAAGTACATTCACAATGCTGTACAACCATCATCACTATTCATTTCTAAAACTCTTTCATCATCCCAAACACTAACTGTATTAATTAAACAACTGACTATTCCCCCTTCCCTCTAACCCCTAGTAATCTGTATTCTACTTTCTGTCTCTATGAGTTTGTCTCTTCTAGGTTCTTCATACATAGGGAAATCACACGATACTTGTCTTTGGGGCCTGGATTATTTTACTTAGAATGTTTTCAAAGTTCATCCATATTATAGCGTGTATTAGAGTTTTATTCCCTTTTATGGCTGAATAATATTCCATTGTATGCATATATAGTTAAAACTAATTTTATCCTCCAATAGTGGCTTCAATCAACCAATGAAAGCCCCAGTATAGTATTATTTCATTTTCTGTTTTTTTTTTTTTTTTTTTTGTGCAGTGGCACGCAACCTGGGCACACTGCAAGCTCCACCTCCTGGGTTCAGGCCATTCTCCTACCTCAGCCTCCTGAGTAGCTGTCACTACAGGTGCCCGCCACCACGCCCGGCTAATGTTTTGTATTTTTAGTAGAGACAGGGTTTCACTGTGTTAGCCAGGATGGTCTTGATCTCCTGACCTCGTGATCCGCCCACCTTGGCCTCCCGAAGTGCTGGGATTACAGTTATTATTCCATTTTCTTGGTAAAGGGCATATAATTCCCAAACCCTTGAAATGGAGATATAATCCTAACTAAATATTTAAATACATACAGTCCAAACATAAAACAGTGTTATTTAAAAATAAATATAATCTAAAACTATTTCTTTGGTGTTATGAAGTTAAAACATTAGTTATTTTCTCCTTAAATTTTAATATTGTTTTAAAGTATACATTATTGAGGTGAGGCATCATGGCTTGCGCCTGTAATCCCAGCAGTTTGAGAAGATTCCTTGAGGCCAGGAATTTGGGGCCAGCCTGGGCAACATAACGAGACCACATCTCTACAAATTTTGTTTTTTAATTAGCTGATCACGGCATGTGCTTTTAGTCTTAGCTACCTGGGTGGCTGAGGTAGGAGGATCAGGTGAGCCCAGGAATTCATGGTTACAGTGAGCTATGACTGTACCACTGCACTCCAGCCTAGGTGACAGAGGGAGACCCTGTCTCTAATTATTCTAGTAAAAGTACAGTCTCTTCTACTATAATACTTGTTTTAAAAATGCAAATATTGTTCTAATGTAATTGGGGAAACATTTGAGCATAATGTGACTTTCATCCACATAAAACACTAAGTAAATGCAGAACATAGCATCCAGCTGATCTGAACCACACAGGAGTATACAAAATACACAAGCACATATCTCTCAAAGTTCACCAAAAATGTTGAGAACACCCATCCACATCTGGTGTTACAACTTTTCATGGATTTCTTATTGCCCTCTTACTGCCACTTCATAACTCATAAACTGCAACTCTTCTGAAGCTCACTTGCACAGCAAACTCCAGGTCTTTTACAGGGTAAAGTGTCATATTTATTGTAATAATTATGCATTTTTTAAACCAATTAACATGTGTAAAACTGTGCTACTGTTTCTATGAGACTCCAATCTTTTTTTTTTTTTTTTTGAGACAGAGTCTCGCTCTGTCACCCAGGCTGGAGTGCAGTGGTGTGATCTCGGCTCACTGCAAGCTCAGCCTCCCCAGTTTACACCATTCTCCTGCCTCAGCCTCCCGAGTAGCTGGGACTACAGGTGCCCGCCACCATGCCCGGCTAACTTTTCTGTATTTTTTTTTTTTTTTTAGTAGAGATGAGGTTTCACCGTGTTACCCAGAATAGTCTTGATCTCCTGACCTCGTAATCCGCCTGCCTTGCCCTCCCAAAGTGCTGGGATTACAGGCATGAGCCACCACTCCGGGTCCTTTTTTTTTTTTTGAGACCGAGTCTTGCTCTATCGCCCAGGCTGGAGTGTAGTGGAGTGATCTCAGCAAACTGCAACCTCTGCCTCCCGGGTTTAATTGATTCTCGTGCCTCAGCCTCCTGAGTAGCTGGGATTGCTACCACACCCGGCTAATTTTCGTATTTTTAGTAGAGATGGGGTTTCACCGTGTTGGTTCCTATCTTTTTTTAACGTGTCATTGAAGCTTTTGTGCATTGTGCTCTAATCCCACTGTTTCCCCGTAAACCCTGTCATAGTTAAAAACAAATATGTTACATTGTAGCAGTATTGACTGGAATAAAATCAGATGAATAATATAATCTGAGGGTCTTTCATTATGAAAACAACTGCATGTTGAAAAAAAGCTCAGAGAACTGGAGTCAGTGTTAAATCTGTTTCCACAGAAACTGTAGATGCTAAAACAATTGAATAAAATTATGCTAAATGCATCATTACTATTACTACAACAGAATAAAAATGTTCTAATAGATCTGAAATAATCTTATCTCAGCATGTATTAGAATTGAACTCATGACAAAAGGCACTGATAAAACTCATCATTCAAGTATCCCATAATTTTAGAATAAACAAATTATGAAACTTTTTCCTGGCAGGTCATCTTCTTTCCTAAAGTTGAAACTTTTACATGACAGGGAAATATAACCAGAATTCTAAATAAAGTACTTTATATCAGCTAGTTCCTCACCAGTCTTTGGTTAAATTATTATTTCAGCTTCATTAGTCTTTAATTTTCATGATTGGGCAACTGAATGCTTCTACCCAAGAGTTTGAATCTGAGGCAACTGACTTAGTAGATCTGAGACAAGTAATACAATGAAGTGGGGACAGTTAATTCATTCTGCTGTCAGGGTCCAGTTTCCAGGGGCACTGATGTCACTGGCAGCAGCAGCCCTAACCAGGTCTGGGCTTGGGCAGGATCTTGGATATGGGTTCCCTGGGTCATTTCTATTTTCTGACCCTTATTATGCAGGCTTTGCTTAGATTCAGTGAGCTACCTGATATCTTTCCTTTTCTGCTTAACTAGTCAGTTTCTATTATTTGGAATAAGGACCCTGGCTGATATAATGGCACTCAAAATCCATGTCAAACTGACTATAGTAGGGCTATACTGTGAGGCCCTTACTCAGCTAAGTTACCTACTTCCCTGCCTTAGGCTCCTGTGCAGTTCTTGGCTCCATTCCTTTTGGAAGTTTGCTAAGGTTGTTCAGAGTAATACAGTGTGCCCATCTCAAAATTTTCCTTTCTAATCATAATCTGCAATCCAAAAGGCATTATATAAAAACATATAAATTTGACATTGGAAAAAAAAACTGAATGGCAAAAACCACCAAAAACAAACTCAAAAGACACATGGAAACTTGAGAAAAAATATTTGCACCTCTCAGGACCAAAAAAGGGCAATTATCTCTATGCATACATCTCAGCAAATCATTAAGAAAAAGACCAGTAACCAATAGGAAAAAAACGGGCAAAGGATGTTCACAGAAACGGAAATAGAAATGACTCTGAAACATGTGGAGATATGCTCAGTTCTATTTAAAACAACAGGTAAAATGTACACTAAAAACTATACTAGGATTCCATTTTCACTTATCAGAATCGCAAAGTTTGACAAGGCTGAAGGAAGTGTAGGGGGGGGTCTCATACATTGCTGGCAGGAGCATAAATTAGTACTATCTCTTATGGAAAGCAAGCTGATAAAACCTGTCAGAATTACAGTGTATATACCTCTCTGATACAACAGTCTCACATTTGGGAATTAGATCTCCCGATGTATTTGCACAAACGCATACTGACTTATATAGAATGTTTGTAATAGGGACAGAGTAGAAATAATTTAAATATCAATAGGGAACTGACTAAATCAATTATGGTATGAAATAATGGGGATGGTCTTTATTTAATGATGTTATGATCGCTAACATATACTGTAAAAAAAAAATATATATATATATAGTAAAAAGAAAAAAAGCAAGGTGCGTAACAGAGGTAATGGCGTGTTGCCATTTGTATAAAAAATGGTGATAGAGTAGGAGCACTGTCTTCTCAGACAAATACCACCACTTTAAATTCCAGCTCCCTTTCTAGCCTCACACATTTCAAGGAAATTACTTCTCTTCTAATTATAAGCAGCCAGAAAGAGCAGACAATAAAATACAGATAAGATAGCTCAGGCCCAAAGGGAGTTGGAGGGGAAGTCTCTTGAGCAACTGCCAAACTTCACCCTCATACAATGGGCCCCAGTAAAATAGTGGGCCTTAATAAGCACATTCCTTCCCCTTCAGGTGCACTAGGATAGAAAAGATAAAAGCAGACTTGGGGGATATGCCTGCAGCTGCAGAAAGATGTATGGGAACTGACACACAACTCTCCCTCACAGATAAGCACAAGGAAGAGATGGAGAAGCAGTCCAAGCCTCTGACAAACTCTCCCACTCTGAATCTTTAAGAACATTTAGTTTGTAAGCAAGTGTGCCTCTGACCTAACTCGGCCAGAAGGCGCCTCTCAGGTTTGTTTTCTCTAAATAAATCTGTCCTGACTGGCAAGCCATCTTTTCATGTTTCTTACCTCTTTCTTTAATTCTTACAGAAGATATTAGACATACCTCTGTAAGGATATACATTGGTTACTTGAAGAAAGAAAACTAAGTCCAGACGGAGAAAGAGTTAAGAGACATGTCACTATATACCTTTTGGTACCTTTAAAATGTGAAAGGTGATTAAATTACCCTTTCAAAAACCAATCTGGAAAATCTCCCCCAAACAAAACTGTAACACTAAGAAAAGTAACTGTCAAGTAAATATTATCTGACGAAAGGCAATGATTGCATTTGTAAATTCTTCAGAGATGCTACACTGCAGACTTTCTATAAAATTTTATCAACTCATGATGTCAGGAACAAATTTTAGAGGTCTTCATTCTTATACTTGCTAAATATTAAGGGCTTACTCTGAATCTAGTATTCTGTTAAACAACTTGGGTGGTGGTAGGAGGAATCAGGTAATTGGGCTGGTCCTTTATCTTCCAGTAACTTAAAGTAGCCACATAATTTTGAATACAACTCAGTGCTTACCATGATGTAGAGTTGCTAAGAGGTGCTCAACAAATACTTATTGATTTGAGGTTATAAGCTTAAGAAAATACAGTCATGTTTCATTTAATGACATGGATACATTCTGAGAAATGTGTTATTAGGCACAACACAGAAATTTTGTCCTTGTGGCAATGTCACAGTGTACATAAACCTGGGTGATATAGCCTATATACACCTAGGCTCTATGGTATAGTCTATTGCTCCTAAGTCACTGTATTGATACTGCAGGCAGTTGTAACACAATGGTGAGTACTTGTGTATCTAAACATACCTAAACATTGAAAAGATACAGTAAAAATAAGAGTATTATAATCTTATGGGGCCAACATTGTATATGCAGTCAATTATTAACCAAAACATCATTTTGTGGTGCATGACTGTACTTCAGAAGTTGGGAACTGGCAACTTTTCTGGACCCCAGTTGCCAGCTAAGAAATATGCATGTGCATATACACACACACTCAATTTGTCAAAATTCTTCAAGCTGAACATTTGTGATCTGTGCCGTTTTTAAAACATGTAAATTATATCTTAGTAGTTAGCACAAAAGAAAAAAAATTTTAAAGTTAACAGTAGGCAATGAAGAAACAGAAAATACTGAGAAAACCAAAAAGAAGCGGCAAAAATAAAAGGACTGAAAAAAATTGAGAGAAAGATGGAGTCCTCAACAGTTGCTTCAGATTGGTCAGTGTCACCAAAGGAATGTCATATTTGATTTAAATTTATTTCCTTGAAATTTTACAACACCTATCTTTCCGAAGTCAACACTTAGTCACTAGGAACTTTAACAGTGATGCTTAGAACTTAATATTACATTTTTCTTATTGTCTATTTTGGAATTTAGGGAAACCTGATATTTTCATTAAAATATTTTTTACAATCGCTTAAATTTAAACATATACAGCTTAAGTAACTAAGTTTTTTCGTACTAATTAGAAATTACAATTACTTCTGTCACAGGATCCATTCTTTTCATTTTTAATTGGATTAGAGTCAATTAGATTAACTTTGTTTGGTAATAAGTTTTACATTTGGTTACTCCATTATGGTTTTAGTTACAATCTGGGGACCTATAAAGACAATTTCAGTTTCTTCTGCTTTTAAAATTCAAACTGCAGCCACATTTTATAAGTGGTAATATCTATTTATATAATACATATATTCTGCTTAAGTTGATGCAAAGTAAAATTCCAAGTATTTTACTTTTATTCCATTTATATTAAAAATTCACAGATACACTCCTTTCTTTGGGACTCCAAATATTGTACCAAAGTCAACGTAGAAAAATCAGTAGAAATTAGGCATTTTTTACTAAAACATTAATATTTCATTAATAAGATAATTTAAAAAACAAGCTAAATGAGTTTCTCAATGCAAGTATTCTGAAATAGCAGATGTCTTAATAGCCCATTAAAAATGCCTTCATAGGCCAGGTGTGGTGGCTCACAACTGTAATCCCAGCACTTTGGGAGGCTGAGGTGGGTAGATCACTTGAGGTCAGGAGTTCAAGACCAACCTGGGCAACATGGTGAAACCCCATCTTTACTAAAATTCCAAAAATTAGCCAGGGATGGTGGTGGACGCCTGTAATCCCAGCTGCTCAGGAGGCTGAGGCATAAGAATCACTTGAACCCAGGAGGCGGAAGTTGCAGTGAGCTGAGATTGTGTCACTGCACTCCAGCTGGGTGACAGAGCGAGACTCTGTCTCCAAATAAATATATAAATAAATTTTAAAAAATGCCTTCATAATCATTTGACTCCAAAGGGAGAAACAGTAAACCAACCAAAGAGCTGTTTAAACTACTGATATGAGTTTTATATTGATATGAAATGTATAAAACTCTTTAGTCTACACGCCTCACAAAGTACAATTAGTCTGTGAAGAAAAACGGTGTAAGAAGAGACAGAAAGGCTGGGTGCGGTGGCTCATGCCTGTAATCCCAGCACTTTGGGAGGCCGAGGTGGGCGGATCACAGGGTCAGGAGATCTAGACCATCCTGGCTAACACGGTGAAACTCATCTCTACTAAAAGTACAAAAAATTACCTGGGTATGGTGGCATGTGCCTGTAGTCCCAGTTACTCAGGAGGCTGAGGGAAGAGAATCACTTGAACTCACAAGGCAGAGGCTGCAGTGAGCCAAGACAGCACCACTGCACTCCAGCCTGGGTGACAGAGCAAGACTCCGTCCCAAATAAAAAAAAAAAAAAAAAAAAAAAGAAAAAAGAAGAGACAGAGAAATTTGTTTGAGACAGAAATTTAATTACCTAATGAAACAGAATGAAGACTGTATTCGTTTAATCTGTTTAGTACTATTTCTGCTGCTGAGCAGAAATCTGCTGCTCAGCAGCAGAAATAGTACTCAACCCTCTAATTATTCATTATTTACCTATCATGGGTATAATTTTGAACTCGATGTTAGAGAAGCCATAGGGATGAATCAAGCCCCTACGGGGATATTCAATCTTTTGGCTTCACTGGGCCACACTTGCATTGTACTTTTACAGCGCAGTCACACCTATTATCTCAGCGCTGTCACACCTATTATCTCAGCACTGTCACACCTATTATCTCAAGTTTTGCTGGGTTTAAACAGTTTATCTATGTCTTGCCATCCAACTTAATGGCACAATTTAACATTATTATACTTTGAAGCATCATTTTGAATTGAAAGAAGGTTAACATATCTCTAACAGTGGTGTAAGTTTAAGAGAATTTTAATAAGAGCTTAGAAATAACTTTTGTCCCCTTTCTTAAGTAGTATTTTCATGTATTGCTTAAAGTTTTATGAGGGCATAAACTATAGAATACACCGAAATACATTAACACTAACAAGAGCTGATGAGCTTTAAAAAAAAAAAAAAAATCACACAAAAAAATCTCATAATGTTTTAAGAAAGTTTACGAATTTGTGTTGGGCTGCATTCACAGTCGTCCTGGGCAGCATGCAGCCCATGGGAAGCGACATTATACTAGTTTATCTATGGTAATGCACTCACAGCTGTAATCCATGACAGAATGTGTCAGGTTCCATAAAAGACACAGAGCTCTATTTAGTAACTATAAAAAGTGGCAGACAAGAGTTTCAGCTAAGAGATCAGGAAAGCTTCCCACAGGTAGTTACAGGCAAAATAGGAGGTAATAACAAAGGCTCGTAGGTAGGAAAGCACTTGAGAGGTTCACAGAATAATTGGCCAAGTCAGATTTTTGCAGGATTGTAGAATGCATGAGGGGAGCGGTGGAAGGAAAGGGTAGAAACAGTGATTTGGTCAGGCTCGGGAGTGTGCACTTCATTCTTGCAGAGAGAGATGGGGAGATTTGACATTTTAACACGTTAGAAACTTAAGAAACCTTAGCCTTCAACTCTATTATAGAGACACAAAAACTGAACCTCCAAAAGGTTAAGTGGCTTGAAGAGAATTACAAAATTCACAGATGGGGTGAAGAACTAAGTTCATGCCTCTTAGCAATGGCAGGATCAGATATATGATTTGGGAAAATTATTTTAGCAGCAATGTGCAATATAGACTAGAGAGAAAAGAAATTACCTATAGTCTAGTTTAGGAATAAAGAGAAATTGGATGTAATTTAGAATTCTTCTATTACTAAGATACTATCATAATGTGTTTTAAAAATCTTATTCACTGTGATGTGCCAGACTGAAATGTTAACTTGGCCATAGAAAAACTCCCTACCTTGGCTATAGACTTCAGTGAAGGAGATAATAAGAAAACAGTTTTGTGCCAACTACATCAGTAACATACATTGTCACTTGTGCCAGTTCAACTCTTCATGGAGAGTGGTGAATCACTGACATGAATGTTGGAGGTAATTTCAACAACTGTGAACAGGAAAAGCAGTTTTTCAAAGAAAGTAAATTTCACTGAAACCTGTGATCAAATATTATTTCTATAATAACGACTAAGAGTAAGATTTTCCTAAATGCCTAAATGTCATTGTATTACCTACATAATGGTCTAAGCTTATACACAATGCTATGAAAACACAGGTGAAGCACATGATCATAAAACAGACAAGGCTGATTTTTATGTGTGGTTTGCAGAAAGCAGCCTTGTTACTTTATAATCATACCTTGTCATAATCACTAGCAGGATCACCCCAAGAAATGCCAAACTGAATCCATTAAACCTAAAATTAAAGAGCATAACATAATACTTGTCCTCCTTGATGATCACCTTGAAAAGTTTAGATTAGTCCTATTTTCCTTTAATACCCTGTCTGGATCGATCATCCAAGAAATTATCTTATGATTTTCTGTATCTGTATTTTCTAATGACACTTGCATTGTACTTTTACAGCGCTGTCACACCTATTATCTCAATTTTTGCTGGGTTTAAACAGTTTATCTATAGCTTGCCGTCTAGCTTAATAGCACAGTTTTACATTATTATACTTTGAAACATTATTTTGAACTGAGAGAAGGTTAAAATATCTATAACACTGGTCTAAGTTTAAGAGAATTTTAATAAGGGTTTAAAAAATCACTTTTGTCCCCTTTCTTAAGTAGCACATTTTCATGTACTGCTTAAAGTTTTATGAGGGCACAGACTATGGCACTGTTTCCTCCAGAGTGCCCATATCACACAGGTGCCCAAAAGGCTTGCTCAAGTAATGAAATGAGCAGTTATGATAACGGGTCAACTTTGAGTGCAGCTGTGTGGTACAAAGACCACCAGAGCTGATTTGGCCTATCAGGATGCCTAGGCAATCTACCATGTAGGTTTATCTTTCGCGGCTGGCCTCTTAGATGTTGACCAGGCTTCAGCCAGACCTTCCGTTCACATTCTACACACCATTTAAGCAGAGTGCTCCATTCCCATAGCCTTACCTCCTATTATGTGTGCGGGTAACACCCAAATCATTGTCTTTGACCTCTTTCCTAAGCTACAAATTATATCTCTTACTATTAACTATTTGCATTCCTATGTCTGACTAGCCTCAACACAACAAGCCCCAAATAAGATGTCATCATCCCCTTAACCCCTGCCCCTTGTGAGGTGTTGTCATATCAGTAAATAGCCCCACCCAATTGCTTAACAGTAAAACCCAGGTGAACCTCATTTTCTCTTTTACCTACCCATATTGAATCAATCATCAACTCCTAGTGATTCTACCATCAAAAATGTATCTTCAATTTATCCGCTTCTCTCCTTACCTATTGAGACCACATCTTAGCCACACATTATCATAACTCACCAGAATTACTCCTAACTGGTAAACTTTGTCTCCAATCTACTTTCTAGCCAGAATTATCTTTCCGAAATGTGAATCTGCTTTAAAATCCTTAAATGGCTTCCTACCATTCGTAGGATAACGCCAAACCTCTTGTCATGGTCTACAGGTCCTTAAAGAACTGGAAACTACCTTGGAAGTTAATCTATACGATGGCAAAATGAATGAAGCGCACAGTCTCGAGGTCTAGAGGAACCAGACTGACTTCTTGCTTACCAGCTGTCTCATAATAGACAAATTACTGGATTTCTTTGTCCCTCAGTGTCCTCATCTGTAAAATGGGAATATTAATACTCATTTCAAAGTGCAGTTATGAATATTAAATGAGATAGAATACAATGTTTGATACAGTATCTGACATATTTGACACATAAATATTAGTCAATATTTACTACAGTTACTATCGCTCTACTTAATTTCTCACTTATCTCCCATTTGTATTTGAGTTCCATCCAATAACATCTTTCATTTCCTCTTCTCACATATTTCCTCTTCCTTTACGTATCCTGTTCCTCCAACTGCAGTCTCCTCTCCCTTCAAGCCACCCCTCCTACAATTTAGATCACCTCCTAAGTGCTACATCCTTTGGAAAGTCCTTCTGCCCATCCTGTATGTGTCTGGTGGCCTAACTTTGTGCATCCTAAGGCCTTGTATTTTCCTTGTCATGGCACTTGCCCCACTTTGTATAAATTTCTCTCTCTTCACTGCTAAATTCTAAGTTCTGTGTGAAGCGTAACCATGTCTACCTTGCTCACCACTGTATTTTCAATGCCTAGTACCAGTGTCTGGCACACAGTAGGCTTAATGAAGAGTATATATTTCCTCTCTCACAGTGCCAGATGTATTCCTCCGCAAACTGCAGTTAGTACAAATACACAGTGTTCCAGTAACACCTATCTGTAGAAAGATGTTCAAAAAGGCTGCCACAGAACAAAGAATCTGGTCAAATAATACTGGGAAGGGCAGGTTTAAACAAAGGGCTCTGAACCATAGTAATTCTCAGAATCTTTTCTATTACTAAGGTGCACTGTGAATTTCCAAGTTGGGAGGTGGGGTGTAGGAGCGTATATTTCTGAAAATGTCTCCTGCAACCACTGTTCTGCAGTGGCAAAGCCGGTTTGAGGAGATGCTCTCAGCTACTAGAACTTCCAAGTAAGCTGGTAGTTGAGGACGAGAAAATCTTTTAAGTAATTATTCTGCAGAGTTCACCGTTTTTAGGTCAGTAACTTCTGGACACAGAATTTGAGAGTTAGAATAAATCTTATATATAATTCAACAAAGCTCCTTCTTTTTATAAGGAAACTGAGGCCCAGAAGCACAAAGCGACCAATCTATGGCCACGAAGCAGCTACATACAACAGGAAGAGCTAGGAGTAGAACCCGGACACCCGGTGGGTCCTAGCGACTTCTAGGACACCTCTGGTTACCTGGGTCGGCCAAGTGTTCCCACTTCAAATTTTAGTTTTAAGCCATACCACAGTTAAGGTAGTTTTTCTTGGCTGCTAGCCCCCTTAGGCCCACAGTTACAGTTTCTCCCTCCTCCCTCCCTTCCACAATACACTTTCCCTGTAATCCCATGCAGCTGGGGCTTGGCTCCAGGGGAAAGACAGTTTACTTTCTTTCCTTCAGAGTGCATCTTTGGAGTGTAAACTTTTTCATGTAAACAAAACAAACCTGTGAATTTTAAGGCCTCCGCCTAAATCCCCATGGGGGCTGATCCCCACACCCCGCACCCTACCCTACCCTCCCTTGCGCTCCCTTCGGATCTCGAACGCAGAGGCCCTGTAATTGCTCCTTACCTGGGACTGCCATGATATGGTAACAGGGGTCACTTGAGCCTCCGGCTTTCGAAGTGGCGCTTGCTTCCCGCCAGCTGCGAGAACAAGGCACAGCCAAAGCGCCGTTTTCCTTCCCCCAGCGCAGCAGCACCTTCGCTACGGTGAGGAAGGCCCTGTACGTTTCTAGCGGCAGCAGAACCAGTAGACGCGGATGCAGTTTCCGGACGAGTCATATTGCAGAAGACACATGGTCCGAACCATTACTGGTAGTTCTTTGGGGGGGTTCAGTTTGATCTGCACACGCGAGTAGTGTAAACACCGCCAAGACTTATGAAGTGTCCCTTCTAATATTGTAACACAAGTTACATTAAGCTATAATAACTTTACAGACTTCTCTCGTTCCCTGGAGTACACTGGAATAACCCTTCTCAGGGTTAGCGGTGCTCGGGTCCGGTAACAACATGGCGGCGTCCGTGAGGGGCTCCTTTGGGCAAGGGTAGTGTTTGGTGTCCCCGTCTTGCGTGATACTGACAAACTGAAGCTTTCCTGCACCACTCGACTTAAGGAAGAGTGTACTCGTCGGCGGACAGCTTTAGTGACCGGCCGTCCGCTCTCATCCCTCATAAGGAGCAAAGTCCTTTGTACTGACCAGGATGAGCAACATCTACATCCAGGAGCCTCCCACGAATGGGAAGGTGAGAGCCTCATCTAGGGAACTTGGGGTCCTGGGATCCCCAAAGTGAGATTTCCCGGATTTGGGGTGGGGGGATGGGTTTCGGGCTCTCGTGGTAGGAAGAGACCATGAGAAGTGTTATCTTTACTCCTGCATGTGGCCAATGTTGCATCGAAACACTGAAGTTGATACTTTTCAGGACGTACTTGAAAAAGTCAGGTGGAGATTTCTCTACCTACTAGCATTCCGGTCCTATTTTCTGCTTTAACCCAGCTCATGCAGCCTATTTCTAGAGTCTTAGGTTTTTAAACGTACATTTTTGAGTTTGATATATTCTTTGCTTAACTTGGAGGTCGTTCTTCATTTCTTCTGCAATCATTAATTGAACGCCTGCTAGGCACTGTGCACTGTACTAGGCGCCGGAGATACAAAGATGGATGGGTAAGGTAGTTGTTTTCCCGGAAGAGCTTATAGTTTAGTTTGTGAGACAGGTAAACAAAAGCCTGTATGTCTGATAAGCGTGCTTGTGGAGAAGAGATCAGGTTGCTATGGCGGTACTGAGTAGTGAACAACTGGGAAAGTTAGGAAAAACCTCATGGAAAAGGTATCTTTTGAGCTGATTGTAAAACCTGAGATGACTGTCAGTCAGAGAAATTGGGAGATGGGAACTGTTACCACATTAGAATGGGGAAAGGTTTCTCTAATTGATTTGATGGCTAATGTATGCCAATTCCCATCCAAGGTGTTTGTATACTGTACAAGGCAGAAGAGTCCGTTGTGGAATAAATGTCACCTGAATTCTTAAATTGAGACCTAGCCTATCTCATATGAAATTTGATGAATCAGCACATTGGAGAAAATGAGATTGAAAGTATATAGTTGAATTAAGATAAGTTAAATTTACACAACATACCATCCTGTTTGTTACATGATTGCATCATAAATAATTTATACAGTCTTTTATTCATTGACATTTGATAATATAATGAGAGCAATTTAAAAGCAAAACCAAAAATGCTGTAATTCCCAGCAAAAATTTAATGGGTATTTTGGGCAGCTCAATTCTTTCAATTCTTTGAACTTCTCCTGGGCATTGTAGGTTAGTGTGTCCATCCCACCCCTCACCTATCTTATTTAATATCAATGTGAAAACTCAAAATACCTACCTCCTCCTATTTCCAAATGTTTCTTGAGGGCAGTATCACCCCCAGTTAATAAACACTAGTAGAGACTGAATAGATTTACTATACTGCCAGACAGGGCCTTCACACTTGCTATTCCTCTATCTAATCAAGTGTTGACCTTAGCAAAGAGTCCTTTCTTATCTACTTTCTATGAAATAGCAAATTTCAATCATGCCTTGCATCCCAATATTCTCTGGCCCCCTTAACTTTTTTAGTTTTTTTCCATGGTATTTATTAATTATTTAGTATTACTTTATCCTTCCTCCTACCTTCCCCCTATAGAATGCAAGGAACATCAGGGCAGAGACAAGCATCTAGAACAGTACTTGATACATGATAGAAGGAGTTCAGATATATATTGAATAAACGCATGGATGGATGAATTAATACTATATTTTTCTTAGTTTTTGAGGAGTATTAAGCATCAGTGAGTTTGAGGTTACACTGCTGCTGGTCAAGGACAGACTTAATTGCTTTGTTCTAAAGGAAGATTTGACGTGGTCATATAGATGAAAAGCTTTAACAAGGATACATTCCTGAATAGATTATTCATTCAACAAATAATGATTGAGCAAATCAATTGCCAGGCTCTATGCTAGGTTTTAGGGATACAATGGAAAGGAAAAAACCACATTGTCTGAGTTATCATGAGTTAATTGAGTGAAGTATACATTGACTGAATAATCATGCAAATAAATGTTTAACTACAAAATGTGACAAATACTGTCTTCTGAACAGAAATGGGCTGAATGATAACACAAGACCCCACGTTTTCATCCAAAAACAACTTGGGACTTTTTCCACTATAAGGCTCATCAAAGATATTAAAGCTTCTAAGTTCTGTAAGGTTGAGAGTGTGGACAAAAATTTGGTGTGTGAAGAATTTGAAGCAAATGTAATACGTCTGTTCAATGAATGTTTATTGCCTTTACTATCTAATGGTACATTAGGTACTGAAAGGGTACAGAGACATTCAGAGTAAATGGGACAAAATTCCTCCCTTCAAAGAGCTTAGTATCAGCTTGGGAAGTAATTGATAATGATATCAGTGCTTGGTCCCTGGTTGTCCATAAATGTTCTGTATTTTGCTGTAACCCTAGCCCCCGAAGATGAGGCAAAGAAATATAGTACTTGATAGAAATTTTTTAAGCATAAGAGGTAATTCTCTGAAGATGAAATTTCCACATATTATGATCACTTATTCTAAATTATGTCTGGCTTCTTCACTTAGCATAATGTTGCTTTCAAATGATAGGGGTCTGTCTTATTGTTGTACACACTTAGTTTTTAAATGTATTGAAAATCAAAATGGCTTTATAAGTATATTTGCATATATGTTTATAAGAAACATGATATTGTCAAAGTATTAATTGGGAATTTTAAGAGAAAGAGCCAAGGAGGCCTACAAAGTAGGGATGGCTGAAGAGAATGTATGGCCAGAGGAGGAAGGAGCCATATACCTTCTTTATTAATTCAGTAGCTTATTAATGAAAAGATTAAGCAACCCTGGTGAACAAGGTGGCCTGATTATATATGCATTCTTTTTACTAGGTGTAAGTTGCCTTTAGCCAAAAAAAAAAAAAAAAAAGGTAATAATGACTATCATTTTTTGAGCACTTATTATTTATCATGTGCTTTTCTAAGCAGTCTATGTATTATAGCTCATTTTGTCCTCACAGAAATCCTAAAAGATATTATTATCCCTGTTTTTAGATTAGGAAATTAAGTGACAGAGATGTCAGATAGTGTGCGCAAGGTAACAAAGCTAGTAAGCGGAAGGGCCAGTATTTGAATTTGGGCATCCTGATTCCAGAGCCTGTGGAGGGGGGGGATGATGTAATTAGTGTGTTCATTAGAGCAGTGGTTTCTAAACCAGTAAGTGCATACTTCAGTGGATGTGCAAAACCATCCATGAGCTGTGGGAAGAAAATCTATATATATTTGTATTTTTTTCGTTTGTTTAAATGCATTATTTAATATATATAAAAAGATGACAGCCAGGCTCAGTGGCTCACGCCTGTAATCCCAGCACTTTAGGAGACTGAGGCAGATTGCCTGAGGTCAGGAGTTTGAGACCAGTCTGGCCAACAGGATGAAACCTTGTCTCTACTAAAAAAATGCAAAAAATTTAGCCGGGCATGATGGTGTGCGCCTGTAATCCCAGCTACTCAGGAGGCTTGAACCAGGGAGGTGTAGGCTGCAGTGAACCGAGATCGCGCCACTACACTCCGGCCTGGGAGACAGAGCGAGACTCCATCTCAAAAAAAAAAAAAAAAAAATGTCCAGGCGCCGTGGTTCATACCTGTAATCCCCGCACTTTGGGAAGCCGAGGCGGGCGGATCATGAGATCAGGAGTTCGAGACCAGCCTGGCCAACATGGTGAAACCCCATCTCTACTAAAGATACAAAAAAATAGCCCGGCGTGGTGGCACGCGCCTGTAATCCCAGCCACTCGGGAAGCTGAGGCAGGAGAATTGTTTGAACCTGGAAGGCAGAGGTTGCAATGAGTCAAGATTGTGCCATTGCATTCCAGTCTGCGCAACAGGGCGAGACTCTGTCTCAAAAAAAAAAAAAAAAAAAGGCACTTTTTTGGCGTTGTGATGTAGTTTTTCATAATGACTAGCTAAATAGATTTATAGACCGTAGTATTTAGATTAACTAACCAGCCGTCACAAATTTCTTATTGAAAATAATATTAATAATATAAACTAGCAAATCATAAGAACATGATAGACCTGATACCTCAGCATGGGAAGTCTGTCAAAAAAATCAGAAATTATTATGAAAACCATTGTAAATATGGATTTCTATTTATTATTTTTAATGGTGAACTTTGCCTTAAATATATATTGTGTCTTGAAATATTTACCAGTAAGAGTATAAAGTCATTGTGATTTTCAAGACATTTAAAAACTAGATGTGTAGAACTGAAAGCCCTATGTAATTTGAAAGCAACATTATGCTAAGTAAAAGAAGCCAGACACAAAAGGCCACATATTGTATGATTCCATTTATATGAAATGTTTAATAGGCAAATCTACATAGACAGAAAGTAGATTAATAGTTTCCAGAGTGTAGGAGTAGGGGTAAATAGGGAGTAATTGCTAATGGATACAGGGTTTCTTTTTGGGGTGGTGAAATGTGACTTAATGTCGATGACACTGACTTTCCATGAGAAACAGGCTCATGTATTTGAACAGTTTCATTGCATACCCTTTACTTGCAAGAGCATTCTAAAAGATTGTGATGATCACAAATTATTGACACTGATCTACTTTGGTATACTAGGGGAGAAAAAAAAAGAAGTAATACTGGAGAAATTGGTTTCCAGCAGTGCCACAATGTTCAAATTTAGAGCCTAACATTCTTTTTGGTTATTTGTGGTTACAAATAAGACAATTATAAACTGTTTCCTGGGAGCCCAGCAGGGAAGGTTTTAGTTGTTGCAAAGTTTCTGGTTCTACCAAGGAGTATCTGCTGTTATGAGCTGGTGGAAAGGCTTTCAAAGGATTCTATTTACTATAGAAGGTGATTTTAAGACATAATATTTTAGTAAATTACAAACCAGAGTTAGATTAAGAATGTTCCTTTGTAAATTAGGAATAGCATGATGTTAAATGAGCAGAGATAGTAAAAGGTAATTAAAAAGGGTAATTATAAAATTTTATTATAATATCACAACTTAATGGGTTCATTATTCTTTAATTGGCTACACAGTTTTATTGGAGTTGATGCAATGGGAAAACTCGATTATAACAAATTTGCATTATTGAGGTTTTGTCTTGTTTTGTTTTGTTTTGAGACAGGGTTTTGCCCTGTCATCCAGGCTGGAATATAGTGGCATGATCATAGCTCACTATTACTTCAAATTCCCAGGCTCAAGTGATCCCACCTCAGCCTCCCAAATAGCACGGACCACCACCATGCCTGGCTAATTAAAACAAATTTTTTTAAAGACGGAGTCTCTCTGTGTTGCCGAAGCTCTTCTTGAACTCCTAGCCTCAAGTGAACTCACTTTAGGTATTATCGTTTTTTAAATGAATGAAGTTTTTTTCTGTGATTAAAAAAGATACATGCTTTTTTTTTTTTCTTAAATCCCAAACTTTTTCTGAAATGGTATTTTGAAAGATCTAAATGTACAATGAGTTGTAGTGAATATTTGACATTTTGTTGAGTATATCAACAAAAGCCAAACACAATTTTTAATATTTCTTTTAAAATTGAAAACTCACTAGTGATTGCTACAAGTCAAATAGTCATTCAGCTGATTATTAAGCAAAATAATAATTTAATAAAATGTAATATTCTTTCTACAGGTTTTATTGAAAACTACAGCTGGAGATATTGACATAGAGTTGTGGTCCAAAGAAGCTCCTAAAGCTTGCAGAAATTTTATCCAACTTTGTTTGGAAGGTAAATTGTAACTTATGACTTTTATTCTACCGGAGAAATTTTTGTCAGTTTAAAAATAAACTGTAGTGTCTTCTTCACAAACATTGAAGACTAGTGTTAAATAGTGGTCATGAGTGACAGGTGTTGCTATGAGGATATGGTATTGAACTGGGTGTCACGAAGTAGAGATAAGAGATAAAAACTACCCAAAATAAATTTGAATACTTTTAACAGAGCAATTTATCTCAACAAATAATACTGTGATCCTCTTTGGTCTTCTTTGCTATCTTACACTTCTTTCTTTCATTCTCTAAAATTGGGTATTCCCCAAGATTGCCTCTAGTTCTCTATTGTCATCACTCTCTAGTTGTTACTTCAATCCAAATGACTACCACATTTAGTCATTTCTTCTCTTCCTAGTACTAATATTCATATCTAATTGCCTAGTGGACTTTTCAACTGGAGTCTTCCATTGTTAGCTATAACAAAACCAGTGTAAAACCAAATTTACCAGTTTCTTCCCAAGTCTGCCTTTCACCTGTATGACTGTAATTGCCTCTTGCCTGCTCCCCTTCCTGTCTTTCAACTTTAATTTCTTTTCTCTCTTACTTGTTCATATGCTATTTCAATCCTCAGGCAGCTTGGCTTCCTAGCTATCCAACTTTTTATCTCATTGCACTAACCACATGGTTTCAGTTGAATATTATTTCCTAAGCATTTCCTTTCCATTTCCACTTTCATACATATCCTCATACTAATTCCCCTTTTATTGATACGCTTTTTCTTCCCATTTTTACGTTTAAGTCTACCCATTTTTAAATGTTCAGAATTCTAGTTTCTCCATACAGCCTTCCAGCTAGCATCCAGTGATATTATTATCACTATCTCTAGTTTTTTTAGATATGAGTAATAAAGTAACTATTTTTCTTTTTTTTAAAATGCTGCAGAATTATACATCCACTTAAGTGTTTTTCCCTTCAGAGTATTCTCTTAGGGAACTAAACCTTCCATTTTTAGAGCTTTTTGTTGGCTTCTAGAATACATTGCATATGGTTTGGAATATCTCCAGTGGTGGCAAATCTTTGTTCTTCTAAGTTATATTTGATTTTTAGAGACAGTTTTATTCAAGGTATCAGAAAACAGCATTTTGGGCCAGAAGCAAGGTGTGAAAGAGAATCCAGTAGTATGGTATGATGAGAGCTCTCTAAATAGTCAGACAAACATAATTACCAGGTGAAGATTTAAGAAATGAAAAATACCCAGATACCAACCCCCCTCCAAAAGAGAGAGGTGAGGAGGGGTGGAGAGAGAAAGAAAGAGAGAGAATGAAAGGACATCTGCGAAGACTATTATTAATAATTGCTATGGCAGGCAGGAAGGAAATAGAGTCAGTCAGGTAGTTCAGTCAGAGAGGCCTCAAATATCTGTTAACCAAGTTGAGAAACACAAGAGACATGGAAAAGTCAGATTTGTTTCTGGTAAGAAGTTTTGAAGATTCAAAAGCTCAAGTTTTACAGAAGGAGAGTGAAATTACAAAAACATTAGAAAGAATGAATGGTAAATTGCAATCCATGACCAGGTGAATGGAAGAAGCAGAAAACATCTGGATACAATGTGACAGTGAAGAAGAAATGAAGTTCTTCAATTGGGTGATAATGAAACTCAATTATTACAACAAACAATTATTCACCTATTTATAATAATGCAAGGAGAAAGAAGAAAGAATAGAAAAATAATTTTAAAAATAACCAGAATAATTCTCTTAATCAAATTCACCAATCCTCTTAATTGAATAGAGATAGAATTATTATTGGAAAGGCTAACATGCAGCCTAAGAAAATTGATTTAAACAAAGATATTCCTAAGTGAGTTAAGTCAAGGTTTCAAAAATATAATCCAGAAAACCCCATTTAATTCTTTGCTTCTATGATTTAGATGAGTCGTAATGTTTCTAGATCTTGAAACACTCATATTAGTTTTTTTAAAGCATGGTTTCTGGAATTTAAAAGCAAATGAATAAAAACATGAACAAGTAAGAGTGCAGTCTCAGATATGGCCCTCAACTAAAATGATGTTCATAGCCAAAGGATGGTTTATAGCCTTTACAAAACCAAAAGATCTGCTTTATACAGACTTAATCTTAGATTTTTGGTCTTTGCAGCATAGTTAGGTGGACATTTAAAATGAATGGAACTTTAAAAAATTTATCAATTAAAAAATAGGGCAAAAAGATATAAAGAAATGAAAGGGAAGCTTATTAGCTTTGATAATTTCATTAGTTCCTACAGTGTGAGGAAGGAGTATAATTTTATGTTTGTTTTATAGACAAGTGGGGAGCAGAGGGAGAAGTGGATAAGAAAATCAAAATGTTTAATACATTGTGTAACTATTATTCTCTTCACCTTTATTTTACATCATTCTTGTCTCATCATGGTCCACACTTTATTGGTTATCTTTTATTCTTTAATAATAGTTTACTAATTCTTTAGAGTGACAGATATAAGCATAAATATGCTACAAGTTAAAACAAATTTCTTTACAAAACTGAAATATTTGTTAAAAAACAATACCAGAGAGGCTGGAGTAAATAGTGCAGACTGGTCGCAAGATGAGTGTTAGATAAAAAGTTATCAATGTTAATATTTACATAGTTAAACACAAAACAGGATTCTAGAAGAAGAAATGTACAATTACTTTATTGTTTTTTTTTTTTTTTAAAAGACTGGGATTTATTAATATCTATTATTCTTTTTTTCTTTTTTTATTATTATTATACTTTAAGTTCTAGGGTACATGTGCATAATGTGCAGGTTTGTTACATATGTATACTTGTGCCATGTTGGTGTGCTGCACCCATCAACTCGTCAGTACCCATCAACTCATCCTTTACATCAGGTATAACTCTCAATGCAATCCCTCTCCCCTCCCCCCTCCCCATACATATAACTACTTTAAAATGCAAATATAAATTCCTCTGTAAACTTGGGCAAGAAATGTAATTATTCAAAATATATGATAATGCCCATATATTATTGTAGCCATAAATAAAAACTATGTGACAAATACTAGAATGACAGCAATCAAATAGGAACTTTGTTTCATATTTTTTTTTAAGATACATTTAGGTATCTTTTTTCAATAGTGGAGAACATTCAGGAGGATATTATGAACATGCATAATGAAATAATAAAGCTTTTTCAAAATACTTGTGATGATACATAAAAATTTAAGAAAAGCAAACATTGCAAGCAGCAAAATATATTATAGGGTATTATAAACTATAAATACAACTATAAATGCATAGTTCAATAGTGATTACTAATAAATTACAAAGAAGTTGAAATAGTAGATATGGAAGATTTGTGGATATTGGAAATTCCAGCTATGTTAGAATACAAAGTTATACTGTAGAGAGTATAGAAAATTTTTACTCATTTATATATAGTATAATAATTTCATGCATTCAACAGGAATATAACTAGGAAAGTCATAAAGAAAATCTTAAAATAAAAAGTCAGCATCACTGAAATACTTAATGGGAAATAGGAAAAAAGAAATAAAATGGCGAAATTGTAAAATTGGAAAACACAAGTAATAAAGACCGCTTTCCTGTCTTTTTTCCCTCACAGGTAACATATATGTGGGTCTTATGAATCTTGCTTCATAAGTAGTTCTCGAGTCTGTGTATCTCAAGATAACCCATAGTTACGTAATGACTCTCAGGACAGTAGTTGCTTGCTTGCATTCTCTGACTGGCTCTCTGTCGCATGTACTTGCGCTCTCTCTTTCGTTCTCTCTCTCTCTCACTCCCCCTCTCTCTCCAGTCATGTCTCTTTCTAATATATTCACCCTGGGTATTTGAATGATGTTTTGAAAATGCAAATCTGATCACGTGCACGGTGCTCAAAAAGTATTGGTTGACTGCTTATTATGGGTCTAGAGGAATATTCATTATATGATATATACTGGGGTATATTTTATATTCAAATTTGAATATGAATTTGTAGCATCTGAGTGAAGATACTAGTTTGACCTCACATTTGTGTTGAATTTGAAAATGTGTAGTTTGCTTTCACATTATTTAATCTTCAGATTGACACTGTGCCTTAATTTATGTTATTAGATTTATGAGAAAATGGAGTTTAAGATTATATAGCTAGCAAAAGGCAAGATTCAAACTCCTGACTGCTACATGCAGTGTTAGTGTAACTCATGAAACAGTTACCTAGGAATATAGGAGAGATACTTTTAGACCTTTTGCTTTTTATAGTGTGTATTTGTAACCAGAGGGAACAGGTCTGCACCAGGGAGCTCTTGTAAATACAGCCCAACTGCCCTGCACTGGGAGAAGGGAGTAAGCAAAGTCAGCTGATCTTCCTTTCTACTTCTTCTTACATACTGTGTACTGAATACAGTTGTTAGAATACAGATTATATTTTTTAAAATGTGCATTGTATATCCGGTTATGCTTTGCAAATATAAATAATTATGAGGGTGTTTCCAAGCCACTAAAATAGGAACTTTATAAATTATGTCAGTAATTGTATCAGTAAAATGCCTGGCCCACAGTAGATACTTGATAAATATTTTTTATTGAATGAGTTATATTCAGGTTGTATTCAGTTGCAGGTAATAGAAGACCCAACTTAAAATGATTTAAGTAATAAAGACATTTATCATCCTCTATGTCAAGAAATCTGGTGAAATCTTTAGGAAAGCTCAGTGAAATCTTTAGGGAACTGTGCTCTTTCTATCTTTCTGCTTTGTAACCCTAAGCATGTGACTGAATCATGTCTGCCTAACTCAATAATTGGCTCAATCACAACCTGCATTGTTGCTACTTGCTTTTTGTTTGTTTTTACAACAACAAAAATAATAGCTTTTGTTTATTCAGTACTTCATACTACATATGTTTTCCTCTTGTGCTTACCTAATGTAAGTACAGAACTAATTTCAGTGATGTAAAATAATTTCTTTCCTTCCACTTAAAGGATTTTTTTAAAAACCTGTGGTGAAGTTTATATAACATAGAACTAACCATTTTAAGTGTACAGTTCAGTGTCATTTAGTACATTCACTGTATTGTGCAGCTGGCACCTCTATATAGTTCTAAAACACTTTATTACCCTGAAAGAAAACTCTGTATCCATTAACCCAGTCATTCTCTATTCTCCCCTTGATAGGATTCAGTTCTGTGTCCCCACCCAGATCTCACCTTGAATTGTAATCCCCATAATCCCCACATGTCTAGGGCAGGACCAGGTGGAAGTGGTTGGATCATAGAGGCATTTTCTCCCTTACTGTTCTTGTGATAATGAGTGAGTCTCATAAGATCTGGTGGTTTTATAAGCATCTGGCATTTCCCCTGCTTGCACTCACTCCGTCCCGCTACCTGAAGAAACTGCCTGCTTCTCCTTTGCCATCCACCATGATTGTAAGTTTCCTGAGGCCTCCGCCCAATGTGGAACTGTCAGTTAATTAAACTTCTTTCCTTTATAAATTATCCAGTCTCAAGTATTTCTTCATAGCAGTGTGAGAATGGACTAATATCCCCCTTCTCCACCCACAGCCCCCAGCAACCACCAATCTATTTTCCATCTCTGCAGATTTACCTATTCTAGATATTTCTTATAAATGGAGTCAGATAGTATGTGACTCTGTGTTTGGGTTCTTTCACTTAGCATGTTTTTGAAGTTCATCCATTTTGTAGCATGTATCAGTTTTTCATTCCTTTTCGTTACAGTCATATTCCATCATATGTATATATCACATTTTATTTATCCATTCATCCATTGATAGACATTTGAATTGTTTACACCTGTTGGCTCTTGTGACTAGTGCTGCTATGAACATTTGTGTGTGAGTATTTGAGTACTTGTTTTCAACTCTTTTGGATATATATACATATATATATTTTGGATGTATATGTAAACAATCGATTCTTTTGGATATATAGAGAAACAATATATATAAATATATGATATTTCGTAAAAGCAAATCTGATCATGTGCAAGTGATATATATTGTTTATATATCAAACAATATATATCAAAATTACTTATAACTACTATTATAATTACTTATATATTGTTTATGTGAACTATATATATTTACACTTAAAAACTATATATTAATATATAAACATATATATTACTTGTATACACGTACACCTAGAAGCATAATTGCTGGATTACATGCTAATTCTGTGTTTAACTTTTTACACTATTTTATATTCCCACCAGCAATGTAAAAGGGTTCCAGTTTCATCACATCCTTACCAACACTTACTCTTTTAAGGTTTTTGATATTAGCCATTCTAGTGGGTGTGAAGTAGTATCTGATTTTGGTTTTGATTTGCATTTCTCTAATGACTAATAATATTGAGCATCTTTTCTTATGTGTGTTGGCCATTATTGCTACTTCTTAATGTAAATTCTCTTATTCAGGCAAACTCTAATTCCTGCTCCCCACTCAATTTTTCACTTATGCTTTGACTCACTGAGATGCCATGCTTCTGCCATTCCCGAGTTAACTTCCTTTTCTTCTATGAAGTACCCTAATGATTTTAGGTTCCAGATAATATATAGTATAGGAGGTCATATGCAATCTCTCCTGTATATTTATGAGTTCTAAATTATATACTCCAATTGTATATTTTTGAATTACATATAAATATGAATAATTTATTTCAATCATTTAGCAAACCAATTGAACTTATTGGACTCAAGTATGTATTGTTATATTTGTTTTATTTATTCAGAGTTTCTTGAGGAGGGTGTATTGATGGTTTCATACCTATAACTAATAAGTAATTTTGATATATTATGAGTTTGTATATTAGTAAATTAATTTTCTGTGAGGAAAAGAGGAAGCAGTCGGAAATAAGGTGTTCATCTTTGCCGGGGTTTCTCAGTCTCCACACAGTTGACATTTTGGGCTGGTAATTCTCTGTTGTGGGGACTGTCTTTTGCAGTATAGGATGTTTAGCAATATCCTGCCCCCTACTCACTAGATGCCAATAGTATCCCCCATTTCTGAAAAATATTTTCAGAAATTGACAAATGTCTCCTGGGGCACAATGTTGCTTCTCCTTCCTGCCAGAACTCTCTAATTTCTATTTTGAAAACCAATCCAGAATTTGAGAGAACCCTAGAAATAAAAACAAAAAGTCAACAATGATGGTTTCTGTAGAAATGTGTGCTGCTTTGAGAAGTAACTATTTTATAAGAAGGAGGATACAAAAGGTTTTGGCTTGGGAGCCTATTTAACATTCTGGAAAATAAATCTTTTGACTCTAGCTGTATTAATTTTGGTAACTGTAGATATGATTAATTTTAGACATTGATAAATTATTTTTTTTTTCAGCTTATTATGACAATACCATTTTTCATAGAGTTGTGCCTGGTTTTATAGTCCAAGGCGGAGATCCTACTGGCACAGGGAGTGGTGGAGAATCTATCTATGGAACACCATTCAAAGTAAGACTGAATTATTATTTTTATTACTATTTTTGTTGTTATTATTTCCAAGTCAGTTTGGATTGCTTAATCGAAAATGATTGTGTTCCACAAGAGGAAAAAACATTTCACATTAGTATATAAAAATCAGGCTGGGTGCAGTAGCTCATGCCTGTAATTCCAGCACTTTGGGAAGCCAAGGGGGACGGATCATTTGAGGTCAGGAGTTTGAGACCAGCCTGGCCAACATGGTGAAACCCCATCTCTACTAAAACTATAAAAAGTAGCTGGGCATGGTGGCACACACCTGTAATCCCAGCTACTCAGGAGGCTGAGGCAGGAGAATTGCCTGAACCTGGGAGTTGGAGGTTGCAGTGAGCTGAGATCGCACCAATGCACTCTAGCCTGGGCGACCGAGTAAGACTCTGCCTCAAATAAATAAATAAATAAATAAATAAATAAATAAATAAATTGTCTGTAAAAGATGCCTTAATCAAGAATAGGTCAGTTATTTCTTATCTGCCAACATAGATCTAAGAAGAAAAAGAGTTAATGTCATAGTGAAGATATTAAGAACAATAGCAGGTTCAAGTAAAAGCTAAAAGTTGTGTTTGTTATTAATTTGATGGCACCGATATCATGTTCTTTGAGTGAGTAAACATTGCTATCTCTTAAAATATGGGAGTTTTTGAAAAATTCATTTTTATACTAATGGAATAGATTGTCTGCATTTTCCTTTCATCTTTTACCAAGTCATTGTGTCGTTCTTGAAGAAAATACTTGAACTGTTTGCTTTAATTTCCAGATGATAATGGCCTTAGAAATGTGGAATAGTTATTTTAAAAGTCTCAGATGTCACTTTTAGACTGTTTTATATTTTACCATAGTAAGACTTCTCATGATTTTAGGTACCTCGTCTAGTCGGAAGCATTCTTTTATTCTTTTATTTAGTGTAACAAAATAGTTGTTTTTGACAATTCCTTCCTAACTTGAGATTTTTGCTTAATTATTTTCAGGTAATACAATTATCTTGTTACATTTTTCAATTAGGTCATTTTGAATACAGTATACAGAGTTGTGATCCATTGAGTTCAGATCTCTTGAGAATTATTTATTAAGGAAAAAATCTTCCTTTGTGGAAAGCATTTATGATATAACATGGCTACATTTATAAATGACTTCAATATCAGGTTGGAAGGAAATTCTGTTAACTAAGAGACTAATATATTTGTTAAGTAGCCCTATCATGGTGAGAAAACCACCTTAGAAAGACTTGTTCCTGCTCTTTTGAAAACTGGCAAATAGATAAAGTGCCATTTCAGAGAAGATTCAACTTAGGACTTTAAAAAGGCACGGTAAAATTACATGACACAATAATAGTAGATTATTTGAATTAAAAAACAAGAAGAAAGCAATTGTTTAATGACATTTAGAATGAGATGGGAAGGAGTAATAATTGAAGACTCTGCAAGGGCTCAAAGGTAGTTTTCTGGGAGAAGTAAGAGAAGATTTCAAAAGCTTACCTGACTTTGGGATGAGAATAGGGAAATAACTTAGACATCCATTCCACCTTGGGTACTCTTCCTTTGGGTATAACTAAGCAGCTTTCCACAAAATAGGGTATATTTCTGTATGAGTATGTTTAGAAAATACAGTCTAGTGAATTCAAGTTTAATAACATTGAAAGAATAGTAAGTGCTCAAAAATCAATTAAGTAAAATGTCTGCATTTTTTATTAGAAGTTGTACGGGACCTTGTGGGTCAAGTTGAATAACTGCATATGATGGGTCTTATAACTGAGGATATTCACTAGATCTTTTTTACATTTCAGGATGAATTTCATTCACGGTTGCGTTTTAATCGGAGAGGACTGGTTGCCATGGCAAATGCTGGTTCTCATGATAATGGCAGCCAGTTTTTCTTCACACTGGGTCGAGCGGATGAACTTAACAATAAGCATACCATCTTTGGAAAGGTTAGTGTCCAGTGATTTTAAACCTGTGGTTCAGTTTTTGGTTTTATGTTATTCCTTAGGCCTCTAAGATACATATGATTAACTTATCTAAGAGCTACCTTCATCAAAACATTCCATAGGATATGTTTATTCTTTTCAAAAATGGTGGAATATATTCCTATTATAGTGCACTATGAGGGAGCAGCTAAATTCTTTTTTGCATCTTTCAATTCAGTCATTAGTTGTGACTTTAGTGTTTTTCTTCTTTAAAACCATAGTAATGGTATGAGCTAATAATGTGCCACTTAGCCAGTATTGATTTTACATTTTTGGAAAGACATTTAGGTAATAACATTTAGTAGTTTAAAGTTTAGTTTCTTAATGATGGGTTTTTTAAAGTATAAAGTGGAATTTGTGTTGACATTGAAACTTCTTACTGTAAATATTACTTTGAATGGTACCTATTTAATCCTGCTCACATTTAATGTCATATTAGGGAACATCCTTCCTATAGAATTTTCAACAATTCCCTTTAAAAAGGGATTCTGAAGGTTTTCTTCTCTCACTCTTCTCCCTTCTCATAAATATATTTCTATATGTTTGAAGTCTTAGGCATATTAGACATCACTAGTGTGTCAGCGCCCTCTGCTGGTTCAGTAAGAATGGTTTCCCCATATGCCAGGCAAAACTAGAGTTTGTGATGATGAAAGGGAAAAAAACAAGTTCAGTGCAATTGGAAAGCTTGGTGTTGTTTTACACCTCTTGAGAAACACTGAATGAAGGAAATCATACTAAAACCATATATTGCAATGTTGTTGGTTAATACTTATTAATAATAACAATGGGTTAAGAAATATGCGTTGGCACATTCTTTTGAGCCACTCCAACACAGTCTGTCTGATGTTTATAGATTCCCTCCATTTATTTTTTAAAAATAAGAGTGTATAATAAAATGAGATTTAAGTTACCATTCTGCATCAGTTTTTACAATTGGGATTATATAACTAACACATCAGAGACAATGTGTAGCATAGTTAGAAGTTAGAAAGGCCATCACTGTTGGTTCTATAGCTTCTTTAAGCCTCATTTTTCTTATCTGTAGAAGGATAATGATAGTTCCTACTTTTAGGATGTTTGTGAGCATCAAATGAGATAATGTCTCTAAAGCATTTACCACATTGTTATTGTTATTATTTGCTTATTTTATCCTATTCCAAAGTTTAAATTTGTTTATGATCTTTGAATGAAAAGTTGTCATTCAGTAAGAGATTATTTGGCATTATATTGTTAATAAAAACTTACATTAAATATATATTGGAAATTTCCAAAACACTTACTGAGGGATTGATCTCCATCCACACTTTTCTCCTTTAAGATAAAGTTGCTTTATTTGCATTATTAAATGTATATATTTTATGTAATCATATGAAATTTCCTTTTAATTATTTGAAAAATACTTTCAAAGGTTTTCTCTTAATTCAAAGGATGGGTGCAATACTTTTCAATTACATTATATTTTTAATTTGATAGGTTACAGGGGATACAGTTTATAACATGTTGCGGCTGTCAGAAGTAGACATTGATGATGAAGAAAGACCACATAATCCACACAAAATAAAAAGCTGTGAGGTAGGAGCATTATTATTATGAGATACAGCACTTAAATTGTCATTTAAGAGGAATTGATTCTTAGTATTTTTAAACTATTGGATGAAAACTTTGTACTAAGTAAACATCACACTTCAAATTTTATCTCTGATTTATTTGGGCACAATTTCTAGTTAATAATTTTTTAAATTAAAGATTTTAATTCAAAGATGAAACTTTTATCTGATAATCCAATGACTGAAAAGCTTACCTCATAATAGAAAGTTAAAGTAATTAGGTTTATTTAGCCCAAAGAAGTGACTTCATAGGTAATTCAAGAGTGATCTGCTGGGCACAGTGACTCACGCCTATAATCCCAGCACTTTGGGAGGCCGAGGTGGTTGGATCATGAGGTCAGGAGATGGAGACCGTCCTGGCTAACACAGTGAAACCCTGTGCTTACTAAAAATACAAAAAAATGGCTGGGCATGGTGGCACACGCCTGTAGTCCCAGCTACTGGGGAGGCTGAGGCAGGATAATCACTTGAACCTGAGAGGCAGAGGTTGCAGTGAGCCGAGATCACACCACTGCACTCTGCAGCAACAGAGCAAGACTCCGTCTCAAAAAAAAAAAAAAAAAAAAGTGATCCTTCATTGAGGAAGCAAAAATAAGAATACTTGATTTGGAATCAAAGCATCTGAGTTGGTCTTGCTTACTCTGTATCATTTACATTTTCTTAAATATTTTTCCCTTTTGTAAAAGGGGGATAAAATATCCCTTAGTTGATAGCACATAGGATTATTGAGAGAATCCAATTTGGCCGTGTAAGCGGAAGCATGTTGTGTAGTAAATATGTATCACTATACTAATAATGTTTGTGTTGGGGAAAATATAGACACTATACCAATGGAATTACATACTGGGTTTAATTTTTTGTGAAATGTTAAAAATGGAATAATGTTTTCAAAATATTTTTTTCATAGGTTTTGTTTAATCCTTTTGATGACATCATTCCAAGGGAAATTAAAAGGCCGAAAAAAGAGAAACCAGAGGAGGAAGTAAAGAAATTGAAACCCAAAGGCACAAAGTAATCATAGTGGAGAGATTTTTCTTCAGCTTGAAAAATGACACTCATTCATTTAATTTACTTTATTTCCTTTTATAGTAATTGTTTACTAGCAAAGCAGAGGCCAGTTTGAACCAGAGAGATACTGGAATTATGAGTGTGTGGTTGTATTAGTTCATTTTTACACTGCTATAAAGACATGCCTGAGACTGAGAGATATTGGAATTATGAGTGTGTGGTTGTATTAGTCCGTTTTCACACTGCTGTAAATATATACCTGAGACTGGGTAATTTACAAAGGAAACAGGTTTAATTGACTCACAGTTCCGCATGGCTAGGGAGGCCTCAGAAAACTTCAATCGTGGAGGATGGCGAAGCAGGCGCCTTCTTCACAAGGCAGCAGGAGAGCGAGCGAGTGTGAAGGAAGAACTGTCAAACACTTGTAAAACCATCAGATCTTATGGGAACTCACTCAGTATCATGAGAACAGCTTTGGGGACACCACCCCATAATCCAATCACCACCCACCAGGGTCCCTCCCATAAAACACGTGGGGATTATGGGAATTACTCGAGATGAGATTTGGGTGGGGACACAGAGCCCAAACCATATTAGTGTGGTTTTTGTTTGTTTGTTTGTTTTCCTAAATGAGCAACTCTTGTATTCAGGTGCAGTATATCTTAAACTTAAGCTACAAACATGTCATCTCAGTTGTTCATATGAAATCTGTGTTAATAAATAGATACATATTTTATAATCCCTGTAACAATTATTTATATAAATGATTTATTGAGAAACTTTTGTTGCTTATTTTAAAATTAATATATGCTCACTCAGTATAAATAGAAAGTAGAGAAAAGTATAAAGAATATTTTTAATGGCTGCATGATTGCATTATGCAATTTAACTTGTATTTAACTTTTCAATCCTTTTTTGGTGCCATTAAAAATAATCTTATCGTAAACATTTTAAAATATAAAGCTGTTTCATTCAGTATTCTGGTTTATTTCCAGAAGATAATTTTCCAAAGAATAGGAATAAAAATAAATTTCATTATTTTGGACAATATTCTACATTATTAATACTGTCTGTATATACTGCAACATATTCTTTTACTGAACTGTAGGTCCTTATTAGGGATTTTATTGTACCTATAATTGTTAGATTTGATCAATTCTAGATATAATCCTGCCAAACCTAGTTAATGAAAAGCAAAGTGGATTCAAATTTCTAAGCTTCAGTTACCTCTTCCTATAAAATAGAGATTAGAATAAGTTCAACTTCTGGTTGTTATGAGGATTACATGAGAAGAGGTATGTTAAAACACCCAGTAGTATAGACATTCAATACCTATTAGCCTTTTTCGTTGACATCCTACAAATATAAAGTTAAATTGTTTTATAAACTGTCAGATATGACCAGACACTTTAATAAGCAGTTAATTCCTTATGGCAAAATGACTGCTTATTGGAATTATTTATTTGATTTTTAAAATTTCTTTGATCAGCTTATTTTGATTAATCTATCTCTGGATGAAAGGTCACTGTCACTATATTCACATACAGTATGTCATCACTATGATTTATCTTAACAATAAACTCTAAAGTCATTTTTTTTTGGTGTGTTTTACTTTGTTTTTGTTTCCAGCAAATATGTTAGGGATGACATGTTGGTCATTGCTTGCTTCTAGGTTTTGCGGGAAAAAAAATCTGTTTTGCTGCCATATCTTTAATTTTTCTATTTGAGAGAGAGTTTTAGTAACTTATTGTTTATCTTACTTGAGATTACTTTTGTTTGATGAATCAGAGGAGACAAATGTAGTTTTTTCTCCTTGTGGGCTATTTTAGTTGTTTATTGCTCATTTTTTTTTTGGTCTGACAATTTTGTATACATATTAATTTTAAAATATTAAAAAATATTTTGCCCAATACTAGATTAATTACTTCCTATTTGTAGCACTCAGGGATATTACTTATTAGTTTTTCAGAAACCCCCATTTTGCTACCAGTTTGATAAATATAAAAAGCTTAATTATTTCTGTCATGCTTGACTCAGTACAGGAGGGATCCCTTAGCTCGGGGGGATTTTGGTCATTAAAAGTTAGTATGATATGGGAAACATGATGCTGTGAGGCAAAAGCTGTAACATACAGAAAATATAGATCATTAGAATACTTCTGCTGAATACTGAGTAATATGGTCTTTTTTACAACAGTCAGAATGTATTTCTTCTTGTAAATTCTGTTTTCTTGCTCTGAAAATAAGGTATTTATAAGTTTGATTTGACTTTTTCTATCTTTTTCTTTCTTTTTTTTGGACTAGAAATTTTAGTTTACTTTCATTTGGAGAGGAAGCTGAGGAAGAAGAGGAGGAAGTAAATCGAGTTAGTCAGGTAATCTCTAATTTGTTCTAACTTATAAAAGAGATTAGGGTCTATATCTTACTCACTATTGTATCTACTGCTATATCTGGCACAGCAGGGTTTACATGGGGCAGGCTCAGTAAGTGTTCATTGGATTTGTAAATTGATTTGTAGTCAGTAATATTTGCAACTTTTGAGATTATCCACATAAAATTGTAGTGTTCATTTATGTTTAATGTTGGCATTTTAAAAAAGTCAGTTTGAACTAGACTTGCAGTTTTTTGAATGGTTGGACTTTATGATTCAGATCCTAACTGCTGTTTATTCAGGTAGTATGATAGAGGATAATGATTATTATCATTACTGTTATAAACAGTCACATTCCAAAACTCTTATATTCATTTTAATGTTTTTTATATATATTTTGTTTATTTCATTCTCATCACAGCCCTTTGAGATCAGTGGTATTATTATCCTCATTTTACTCATGAATAAATTCAGCTATAGTTTATAATTTGCTCAAAGTAACATAACCAATAAGTAGCTACAGCAGGGAAATGAACCCAGGTCTTTGTAACTATTAAATCCATGTCCTTGAATTATGTAGCCCCTCCTGGCCTTTTTATTCTGCTAGTCCTTCCTGTAGGCCTTTACATGTGGTTTTCTTGAATATTGCTTGCATCATAATACTCATTACTGAAACACAGTGTCTTGCCATTGTTTAGAGCAGTAATTCTGGTATGTATACTACAAGAAAACTATCTTCAAGGGTTTCTACTCCTAAAGGTTCTGATATGCCTTTCTTTTTTGAAAATCAGTGAATACTGAGACCTAAAGGATTAGGTTCATAGTCTTTATTGTTGTAATTAAAACTTTATAACCTATGAGCCTTACTTGCTTAACATAATTATCTATTTCTTACCAACTCTAACAATAACATTGAATTAAAAGCATATTATTATTATTATTTTTACTTCTTTATCCACATGTTCCCTTACTAGTAAGCATGGTTTTTGTAGGCTAATGTTGGACACTTAGTAAGCATTCTACTTAATACCCCTTGCATTAAAATGTAATTAAAATGGGTGTGTATATGAAATGTTTTGGTCATAATTTTTTGTTGCTTTTTATTGTATCCTTGAGTGATGTATTTGATGGGATGGATTCAATTTCCACTTACCTATACACCAACATTCTAAACTCTAGGAGATAAGGCCAAATATTTCTCCTGGGCTCTTATCCCTTGTTCAGAGCTGCTTTAGGAAACGTCTCTACTTTAGATGTCAAAACTGAATTCATTTTTTTACAAAAGCTTCATTTCCCAATTCCTTAATGTCACCAATCACTCTGTCACCTCAATATCCGAAGAGTCATCTTCTTTAGATGTCAGTGCACTACTAGTCTTGCATTGTTCATGATTCAAATTTATGCCTCATCAAAATGATTTACTAGGTGTCATGATTCTGTGGTTATGTTTGTGAATGGACAAAACCACGAATATTAGATCTGGAAATTGTCAGGGTTCCTTTTCATTGATGTTTTCTAAAGATGTCAAGTTTCCTTGCACACCCATACCTTCCTCACAGCTCCCCCACCCCTGTTTTTCCTTTTGCTGGGAGTGTGCTCTCCCCTTAAAGTGTTTTTCCTTTAAGATTTAGCTCTACTATCACCTTCTACTACTTCTACCTCTCCCTGCCACTGAACTCCCACCCAGGCTAAGCTAGGTACTTCTTTCCATGATAATCTGTCTATGCCCATCAAAGCATTTATCATACTGCATTACAGTAATTTATTTTCTTATCTGCTAACTATACTATTTATTTTATGTAATCCCTATAACAACCGTGCAATACAGATAATTATTTTCCTTATTTTGTGGAATAAAGAAAGTAAAACTCAGGGAGGATTAAATCACTCGTCCACAATCGTGCAGTTAAGAGGTGGTAGAATCAGAATTTTGAACTGAGGTGTTTTTTTTAGCTAGTTAAGTCTCTCATATGATTATGAATGCTGTAGACGCTGTCTCCTTCAAGCCCAAGACATCTCAAAGGTTGGTGAGATATTTCACTGGTAGCATAGCATTCTAGGGTAGAAGGCAGCTGGGGAAGGCAGTTGGCCCGTTGTCCTTCCCTAAATCCCATAGGGTCCTAGATAGTAGTTTAAGCGGCCTTGGAGAACAAGCGCAGGAGAAAGTTTTTCTGCCAGCTTTTTTTGTTGAAACTAAATTTCTAGTCTAAAGTAAATTTTGTTCACAATTACTTTGAGATAGACTTGATTAGGAAATTAGTATGAATTTTTTCTATTTGTAACAGCAGCATGTGTTAAATGTTCAAAGATTATGTTCCTTCTGCTGTTTTCTACTGTGCAAAGTAGAAAAACGATGTTTAAATTATACTGAATATTGTGGACTTATACTCCAAAAGCAATTTGCATTTCAGATTGAAATGTGCAAGGATACCACCACAGATAGTGCTGTCTTGCTCTTTATATTCTTTCTTAAACCTGAAAAACACTCTAAACACTTTTAGAAGGACTGAGTAAAATCTTTTCTCTCTGCCAAAAAAATTACAACCCAAATACCATTCATTATCAAAGGAGTATTATTATCTTAGTATTGTGTCATCATAGTTTTCTCATCTGGCTCTTTCACAGGGGGTGCTTTGTAATAAAGTTATCATCAAATGCTTGTATCTGACCCTCATGTCTATATATCTAGGCTGGTTTACTCTTTTTTTCTCCAGCTGTTTATTGGACACCAGTTTCTCAAGCCCTGGCCAAGTCTTAACTCACTATCTTTTTCTTCTCAAACTTCTTATTTTGTGACTTTGTATTCCCTGGTGTCAATATCTTCCAAAGAAGGACTTTAGATTCTGTTGTGATTTTTTCACATATTTTTTCAATGCACTGTCCTGGCAATTTTTTATCCAAGATGTATCTGTATCTCAAATCTGTTTTTTCCTTTTAATTTATTGTTGCTACTACCCTTGTTCAGCCTTCAGTATCTCTAGACTGGACTGGTGTGGTAGTCTATAGACTGGTCTCCCATCTCCCTTCTCCTATTCCTTCCACTACCAGAGAAGCCTTCCTGAAGCTTAAAATGTTATTTTTACTGTCTGTTTACTATAGAAATAAGGCCAAATCTCTTGTCCTATTATTTCAAGATTCAACTTTCATGACTCTTCTTCACCAACACTGCTCTTTCGACTAGTACTTGTTAAACTTTCCCGGTGATAAAAATCACTTGACATACTTTTTAAAAATTAAGAATCCTAGGCCTTATCTCAGACCCACTGAATTAGAATTTCCAAGCGAGGGGACTGGGAAGCTGTGCTTTTAATGAATTCTAGAGGAATTCATGCCAAGGAAATGTAGGAGACACTACTTTTAGCAGATCTGAATGATTTGTATATGTATACCTTATCATTTCCATTTTTTGTGCCTTTTGTTCATGTTCTTTTTCCCACCTGAAAGGTCCCATCCCACCTCTGGATATCAAAGTCGTATTTGTTTTCAACACCTGAAATGCCATCTTTTCTAAATGTCTTTTCCAGCTTTTAAAAATCTTCTTTTTCTTACCTAACCTTTGCCTTTCTTGTGATACTTTACATTTTCCTTTTAAACACATATTTTTTGCTTTATTACAGAAGAAGCATATGGCTATGTGTGCATTATACACTAGTCCAACATTATACCCTTTACTTTATAACTTATTAATTGTGTAGAGTCCTGGGCTGTGAGCTTGTTGCAGATAGAGTCTGCGTCATCTTTGAGTGGCAGTGTGCTAGAGTAGAAATAACATGGATTTGGGATCATATAAATTCATATTAAAACTTTAATTTCCCCTGACACCCTGTGAGCTTTGATAACTTAGCCTTTCTGATCCTCAATTTTCCTTTCTGAACATGAAAATAATATGTCCCACTTACTGTTATAAGGATATAGTTTTAATTTTGATTTATTGTACAATATTGAAAAATGTCCTTGAAAGTCAAATGCCTTAAAATAGAACAATATACTATACATTATAACTGGTATTTTAATCTCAGATAACTAAAGAATATAAGATTTCTCTAATATGATCATAACTATTATGTAGAATCTTATGCCCTTATGCCCAATCTAGAGGGCTGGTGAGAAATTTCATTATCAGCTCAGCCTTTTTGGGTAGGAAGCCATAATCTTGACACAATTGGCCTAGTGACCTTCATGAGCATTCCCATAGAGTCCTAGATAGTGGCTTGTGCAGCCCAGCCTCATTATTACCCACCAACAACTCATTCTTCACATACGATTACATCTTGGCACACTACAGAATTAAAAAAGTTAAAATCTACAGAATTTAACTTTTTTGTCTGCTTTAAGTAATGGACAAGTAGGTAAGTTTAGTTGCAGAAAATAGAGTAACAAGAACAATACTGTTGGAATTTACTGGCTTAGAAAAAGGGAAATTGTTTTTGATTACATGAGATAAATTCTGGAGAGAATCCAAGTAGAAGTGTATTTTTGTTTATTTTGCTTATATACAGTTTTTTACACTACTATCACTGTTTAAATACCTTGGTAAGAAGAAGGAAGACTAGCCTGAATGTTGGAAAACTGTGGCTAATATAATATATTTCTTCAAAATGTAGCTTTACTATTTTTAAGTGTATGAAATGACTAGAGCCAAAGCCAAATAACTGTCTGTTCTAATGGCTAAGAATAATTTGCAGTTTCAGTGGTTGCATGAAATTAAATATTTCTAAAGGGCTTAAAAATAATTGTTTCATTCTTCATTTGCTTATCAAGTTTCTTTTTTCAGTGACTGCACGGTGTTAATCTTTATTCCAGAACCTTTCTGCCCGATCACGAGTTAATAATTGGTAGTCTGAATTGAGGCTTTACTTTATGTGAAAGGAGAAATAAGATAGAGTCCTCTCTGGTTTATGGATTATCAGTGTGGGATTACAGGCACCCCTTCACCCCACTCACTTATTCATGACAAGGTGCCTCTCCCACATGGGTTAGCTTTCCTTCATTATTTATTTCAGTATCTTTCTAATGCCTGATAAAATCTCTTAGAATCATAGAATTTTATAGCTCAAAGGGATTTTGTCCAACTTCCTTTCTTTATAGATGAGGAAACTGAGCCTCTGGTTAAGTGACTTGCCAGACTGACTTCATTTCCTTCTTGATAGGATTGCATGATAGGGGGATGCCGTAATAATCATATCTTGAGTTCAGAAAAGCACATTGTCAGACTCTCTCTTTATATTCTTTTGGACAACATGAAGAAATGTGATCTGGGAGATAGTACAGTCAGATAGATTTATAGCTAATTGAATACTTCTGCCCAAAGGGTGCTTTGTTGTCAGCCCATGCCTATTTGAACTAGTAAGTTGAAATGTAATAGGAGTACATGTAAATTCTGTACTTGAGTTGAATAAAATCAGCTGAATAGGTATGACATAATAGCCTGTAAGTCCTTGTTGAATTACTAAGATTAAGATCTCTGGAGTAAGGAATTTAACATTCTCTGCATTGTTTAGATCATATTTGCAGCATTTTGTCCAGTTCTGAATGTATTTAAGGAAGATCTTGACAAACTAGATGCATCCAGAGGAAGGGAAGGTAGTGGGGAGAACGGGGATGATGCCAAAAATCACCTCACATAGGGAATACAATGAGGAACTGGATATAATAATAATTTAGAGGAATAAAACTAAGTGAAAATATGATCCTAGACTTCAAAGATTTGAAATATTTTTATCTGGAATATTGCTCCCTTCATATTGCTTTCTTAAACAATGCTTTTATTCAAATGTCTGTATTGGTTTAAAATTTATTCATGAATCTTTACATATAACTTAAATATAAATGTCAGGAAATATTTTTCAAGTTAAAGCTTACAATCAAGATAACTAGTTTTTATGAGGTAAGTTAAACAACAGGCCCATTTTAAAAGTATCTCAAATAGCTAGATTTTTGTTCAGTGATCAAATTGTGCCACATTCAAAGTGAAACACAGAGCATTTCTTTCCCTACAAGACATAGTAACATTTTTACTTCAAATCCAGAGTTATAAAAGGGCTTTTTCCTCACCCAGAAAAAGTTATCTTGGTAGACAGTTTCACCACTTTTGAGACTAAAGTAAGGATGTTTTGTCCTATTCCAGTTTATTTTATGAAATTAAATTTTCCCAAAAAACTTGGAAGGTGGCCATGGCATGGAGAATGCTGCTAGGCTACTTGCAAAGAGGAGGTCAGAAATGTTAAACAGTGTGATGTGTAAAATGTTTCTGCCTCATCAAATTGTATTCAACTTTAATTTGCTTATCTTTCTAGTTGTGTAGACTTAGCTAATTTTACAAAGGTGTTAACATATTTTATTAATTTCATATTGCTGTTTTAACAAATTGTCGTAAATTTAGTGGCTTTAAGCAAAGCAAATTTAGTATCATATATTTCTGTAGGTCAGAAGTCTGCAATAGGTTTCACTGGGCTAAATATCAAGGCATTTGCAGGACCTTCTTTCTGGAGTCTCTGGGGAGAATCTATTCCCTTGCCTTTTTCAACCCCTAGAGACTGCCTGTATTCTTTGAGCATGCCCCTTCTTCTATCTTCAAAGCCAATAATAACTGGTAAAGTCTTTCCCATGCCGCATCACTCTAAATTTAACTCTATTGCCTTCCTCTTTCGCTTGTAAGGACTCTTGTAATTACATTTGGACCCATCTTGATAATCCAGGATAATGTCCCCACCTCAAAATCTTTAATTTATAGGCAAAGTCTCTTTTGCCATTCAAGGTGATATGTTCATAGGTTCTGAGGGATTAGGACATGGACATCTTAGGGGGCCATTATTCTGTCTAATGAATGTCTAAACTACTCTATATAGTATGCCTAATAACAGGCCTTATTTGTAGTTCTAGAAGGTAGAAGGTAGGGTTGGTTGGATGGTTGGAAAATATACATGAATTTTTTTTTCTCTCCAATCAGAGAATTTCCTAATAATAGAAGCCATTGAAACAGAAATGTGTTTGTGCGTGCATGTGTGTGTGTGTGTGGGTGTGGGTGGGTGGGTGTGGGTTTGTGTGTATTAATAAGCTCATTTGAGGTGTTGAGACATGATTGACCAGTCAGCAGTGATGTCAAGGAGATTCCCGCATTCCCTGGGAGAAAAGATTGTGGCCCTTACAATCCCTTTTGTAACTAGTAAGTTTTTCTGGTTCTGTGCTGAAGGTCTCATAGTATATTAGTCAGGGTTCTACAGAGAAACAGAAGCAGCCAATAGGATGTGAGAGAGAGAGACCGAGAATAAACTAGATCCTTTTATCTATTAATCTATCACTTTATCTCTTTATTTATAGGAATTGGCTCTTGCAATTGTGGGAGCTGGCAATTCCAAAATATGCAGAGTAGGCCAGCAGTCTGGAGCCTCAGGGAATAGTTGATACGTCCAAAATACATAGGCTGGAAACTCAGGCAGGGTTTCTTTGTGACAGTCTTGAGGCAAAATTGTTTCTTTCTTGGGAAACCTCAGTTTTTGCTCTTAAGGCCTTCAACTGTTTAGATGGTGCCCACCCACATTATGGAGTGTAATCTGCCTTCTCAAAGCCTACTAATCTAAATACTAATCTTATGTAAAAAATATTTTCATAGCAACATCTAGACTGGTGTTTCACTAAACGGTTGGGCACCATTGCCTAGCCAAGTTGACTCATAAAATTATCCACACAGTGTTAGAGACTGAGCCCCAGACCTTCCAGCTTCTTGGCCAGTGTTGCTCCTGTGTACCTTCCTCTTCCCTCCCTCCCTCTTTCTCCTCCCTCCCTCCCTTCTTTCCTCCTTCCTTCCTTCTTTCCTCTCTTTCTCCATCCCTCCCTTCCTTCCTTTCTTTCTTCTCTTTCTCTCCCTGTCTCCCCTATCACTTCCCCCACCCCTTCTCCTCTCTTCCTATGCTCCCTTCTGCCTGTATTCTATGTAGTTCCTACTGTTTTGCTGCCTCTTTGTTTTCGGATATGAAGTTCTAGACAAAAAATTACTAGACAACGTAGTTTTTCTGTGTCGCTCTGATTTTCATTTGTACATTTGTTTGCAGATAGTTTTGAAAATTCTGTGAAGCCCCTAACACTGAATTCACTAAATATATTTAGTATTTTATTCATCACCTAAACTTTTTAATTAGTCAACTTATTTTAAGCAATTTTTAAAACATTAAAAAATATATTTGGTGTTTGTTCTTCCTTCAAATTCACTGTTACCTGATGGTATAAATAAGAACCTTAAAGTAGGTCATTCAGAAAGAATAGGCATTAAAGGGAAATGTCTGAATTCATTTTCACCCTCTTAATGATTGTCTCCTAATTTTTTCAGTTCATCTCCAATTTGCTTTCTCTCCCTACAGGATTCAGAGTCTACTGTAGTGGGAAAAGAGGCCTAAAAATTTGCCTTTTCATATATTTCTATACTAATTTAGTTTTAAAAGTTAATTAAAATTTGAAATGGTAATGATTATTAAAATTAAACACAGGTTATTGTCAAGTCTTATTTTAAATTCATGTAAAACAAGTTTTTTCTTTTTCCTTCCAGCTGTTTAAAGTAAGTTTTGGAAGACAAACAAGCACTTTTTTAAAAAAAATTAATTAATTTTTAAATTAGCTAAATGAAGCTAATTAACATATGAATTACCTCACATACTTATTTCTTACAGGGAGAAAACTTAAAATCGCTCTTAGTGATTTTCAAGAGTACAATACAAGAACTCATTTTAAAAATATATTAACAAAGAAATTAACAATTGTAAACTAATATTCACAAAGAAGTGAAATAATATAGCTCATTAATGGACCAAGAGCTTACTTAGAGATCTAAATTCTAATCTTGCTTTTGCTATTTATTAGTGTAAGTCATTTTCTGATCAGTGGACTAAAAAGCTAGAACAGAGGATCTGAGGCCAATTCTGACTGTGGTGTTTATGACTGTGGCTTTATAAGTGAACCAGGTGGGGAGAATTAATAAAGGACTATTTCTGAGGGTAGATGAAAATAATCTGATGGCCAGAGATACAGGAGAAAGGAATTTTAAGGAAGGAAAGCATGAATGAAAGATGTTCAGGCTTTTATTCTTGTTTAAGTTATTTGATGCTCACTGTACACTTTTACAGATAATCTCATTTAATTCTCTGATGTGAAATAGGCAAGGCTGTTACGATTATTATTTCCATTTTGTAGGCAATTTTTCTGAGGTCTCTTGAGATCACTGTGTTTCAACAAATGATACATGTTTTAGACTAAACCTCATGTAATTATGGGATATTACATTTTGAAACTCATTTGGTCCAACCATCATCTTTCTTCTTGTCCTGTGTTCTTTCTACTATACCACCTTCTGTTTTGTGAATATTTCCCCCATTTTTCATACTTGGACAAACATTATCCAGTAATTAGATGACATTTTGCTTTTTCATCTTTCCTCAGTTTAGGTAAGTTTATGAAATTAGATATATAGATTAATTGCACAATTCAGATTCTATGGCTTTTTAAAACTACGAATAATAGCATATTTAGATTAACTGTTGGAGAAAATTTTGTATTGTGAAATTGCACTATATGCATGTTTTAATTGATTATAGAGAGCTCCATATTAATACAGAAATTAAAATCTATTTAAGAGCCTGTTTTTCAAATTAAAAGTGGTGGAGGGAGCTTAAGAGAAAGAGGTATTTTCATCTCTCTGGTCTGTTTAGATGTCATTTAAACATTTTAGTTAACATACTTTGTAATAAATTTTCCATATAAAATTTTCTTCAAAATTTTTCAAAGCAGAAATTATTCTTTCTGTCAACTCTAATCTTTTAACTATTCACTTTTATATGATTAGTTGGGAGTTGGGGTGGTGAGCATCTTCCCACCTCAAGATACAGGGTGTAAGTTGGAGGTGTCCCACCCCGCAGTAGGGAAATCTGTAGAATAGGAGATTGCAGCTCTGAAACCTGGCCAGTGTTCTGGGCCCATAGGGGCCTAGAGGAAAATAAAATGGATACATTTAGATTTTTGATCTACAGGTACTTTTGTCAGATAGACCTGGATTTAAACCCTAGATCCTCTACCACTGACTAGTTTTGTGACCTTTAGTAAATTACTTAATCTCTTTAATCATCTGTAAAATGGGGCTAATAATTTCCACCTCATATACTTTAATTTGGGGAGAGAAGAGAGGAGTAGCAATACTATTTGAAGCACAGTGCCTAGCACAAAGGATATACTTAATTCTTGGCTGGGCACAGTGGCTCATGCCTGTAATCCCAATACTTGGGAGGCCGAGGCGGGCAGATCACGAGGTCTTGGCCAACATGGTGAAACCCCCTCTCTATTAAAAATACAAATATTAGCTGGGCATGGTGGTGCACACCTGTAATCCCAGCCACTTGGGAGGCTGAGGCAGGAGGATCGTTTGAACCCTGGAAGGGATATTGCAGTGAGCTGAGATCGCACCACTGCACTCCAACCTGGTGACAGAGCAAAACTCCATCTCAAAAAAAAATATATATATATATACACACACACACACACACATACACATACACACACATATGTATATACACACATATATATACACAAATGTATATTTAATACTTAATAGGAGCAGTAGTTTTTGTTTTATAATGCTACTTCTTAAACCTTTTTATGTCTTGTTTCCTTTCTAAAATGTACATTTGTTGAAAATATGAACTTTGAAATTAAAGCATTTAATAAATATTTGGTCATTGATAAATATTCTAATGCTCAAGAGGCTCTTCTACATCTTTTTTTGCTGTTGGTAAGTAGTTCCTTGGGGATGTACTCATCTTTTGCTTGAGTAACATTTTAAAAAGTGATTCTGTGTAGTATAGGTGGCATATTTGAAGAATAATAGAGTGCATTTATTTCAAAGTACTCTTGTGATCTAGCTTCTAAGTTATAGGGGTCATAAAAATGAACAGTTTCATTGCATAGAAATTATGATGAGAATTTAGTGCTTCAAGTTGGTAATTCAGCAGACTTCTTTTTAATGATATATCATTTTTTTAAAGAAAAGGTGTTTTTAAAATACTATTTTCAGTCAATAGAAGGATAAGATTCTTACTTATAAAACTTTAGTTTGTATTGAACCTTTCAGGAATACGTCTTTTGCTAACCATATTATATCATTGCTAGGTTTTATGTAAATTTGTTAACTCGTCATTTAGGAATACTGTTTATTTCCCCCTTCATGATTATATTGTACATTCTTTCCAGAGCATGAAGGGCAAAAGCAAAAGTAGTCATGACTTGCTTAAGGATGATCCACATCTCAGTTCTGTTCCAGTTGTAGAAAGGTTAGTCCATTGTTGGTGTGATCCTAAGCTCTTAATTTTCTGGGTCAGATAATTTTCTTGCTTCTTCTGTGAGTAAACAGTCGGTACTCATAAATCAAAAATTTCAAAACCAGCCAAAAAAATAAAGCATTTTGATAACAGAGATAGAGAACTTCAAGCTTGATAGAGAGAAACACTCTAGTCACTTTTGCCTTGCTCTCTACCTCTGTTGAATAAGTTATATTTAAAATTGTTTTACCATTACATGTTAGGACTGGAAACTGTTTGCTTTAACAGTTTAATGTTTAATTCAAGGTTGTTTTGCTGTTTTTCCTTGAAGCATTTTTGCCTTAATTGTATCATGAATGAACAAATTAGAGTTGAAGGTTTTTGTGAAGAAGTTACCAGTTTGGGGGCCAGTCCGCTGACTGTAAATTCTCACATACTTTGAGGAGTTAACAGAAAGTTGTCTTGCTACCTTTGTTCTTCTCTTTGTGAAGGGAAGATGTCTTGGTGTTAGATGTAATTGCACAAGATAAACTGGGCCAGTATCTCAAGGGGCACTACAATACTGTTGTACTCAGTTTAGCTCATTTTTGAAACTCCTGTTTTAGGACAATCTTTTCTTAATATCCTTTTATTTGAAGGATTTGGGGTTTTTTAGCCAGAATACTTCAAGCCAATAGAGGAAATTGTTCTTTGCCGACCATTGTTCATAAAAATAGCACTGTTGGTTGTTGTTTGCTTTTTTTCTTTCAAATTCTAGTGAATGCATATATTTGCTAATGAATCATACTTGTTCCACTTATAAAGAGTGTTTCCATCTGTTCTATAATGCCCTTCTTAAATTCCTATGTTGAAATACATTTTTGGAATGTTATTCCCAGCAAACTATTCTAGATTTTTGGTTTATAAAATAATTGTATTAGTTTTACCTTGAAACTAAAATTTGTTTTGCTTTTTTTTTATAGTGAAAAAGGTGATGCAGCGGGAGATTTAGATGATGTAAGTATTTATTTTGGTATAAATATAGTTTGAACAATTCATAGAAAGTACAAAATTTTTACAAAAACTTAATTTTGTTCTTAAAAATTAATGTATATTACTTTTTATAGTATAGTATAATGTATAACTTTTATAGTTATATGTGTCAAATTTTGGAAAAATATGAAAAATAGAAATTATCTGTTTAGGTATTAGAATATTTCCTTACTCTAGGGGTGTGCGTGCGTGTGTGTATATATCTCTGTACAACATTAGAAGTCTTATATATGAATTTCTAGTCTGTTTTTTTCTCCCCCTCACATAACATTACATTAATACTCAAACTTGAGATGTTATAATTTTATTGTGTTAAAAGTTTAAGTGTTGGCGTGTGGGCATCCTACATGATACATGGGAAATGCTTCGATCAGTCATTTATAGTAGTGTCCCCTTTTTATATACACATTTCAAAAGATTCTCATTCAAGACTGTAGTGATCTTTATTAGTTGTGTTGGGTAATAAAGCTAACAAAACAGAAGGAAGATTTTCCTTTAATACATAAGAGTCAAGTTTTGCAAATTATACATATGCCACTTTGTATATAAAAACCCATTAATCTGTGCATTATATAATTTACTAGGAAGTACATAACTTTCCATGCATGAACAGAGATTTATCTATTATCACAGTCAAAAGAGAAGGCTCTCTCTGGCTATCAGTAGGAGATAGAGGATGAATATCTGACCTTGTCAAGAAAACCTTCCTGGAAGAGATGATGCTGTTTATGTCTTATATGAAAGTTAGGAGTTAGATAAATCAGAAAAGAAAGTGGTGAAGGGTGGGGTCCCTCTAGCTCAGAGAACAGCATATACTAAAGCATGGAAATAAGGAGAGATTATACCTTATTTAGGAAATACAAACCGAGATTTAAAGTTTCAAGGAGTCTGTCTTGTGAAGAGCAAGGTAGAAGAATATTGAAGGTAAGGGGAATTGCATATACAAAATAGTCTGAAGCAGGAGAGTTTGGTGTGTTCTAAGAGCTGCAAGCAGGCCAGCATGAACAGGATGTGGTGACAGGCCGGAGCTTCATTACAGAGCTTCATAGGCCGTGGTGAGGAGTTTGAATTTTTTCTCAAAAGGAAGTGAGGAACAGTTGAAGGGTGTTTGTTAAAAAGAAGGATGCTGTGATCAATTTTGCATTTCAGGAAGATCACCATTGGTGATATTATAGAGGACAAATTAGAGGAAACAGACTGATGTCAAGGACAGCCACTGGGAAGCTATTGCAGGAGGAGAGCTTGATATAAGACCACAGCTGTGAGACGGGAAAGAGGTAGATTTGAAAGAGGTCTAGGAGGTGACTGATTCCATACTATGAGGTGAGGGAGGAGTAGTCCAAGACAACCACAAGGTCTCTGGTTTGGGCAACTTGTTAGATGGGTACAAAAGAAAGCATAGAGTTGAGATGGAGAGAAGGGTGAAAAGTAATGAGCTTAATTTTATACATTTCAAGATTGAGGTAATTTGGAGACATCTGTGTAACATAATATGGGTCTAGAAGATAGGAACAATGTATAGGATAGAATGTAAAAGTATAGATTTGCTCTTAATATCATGGGCAGGTGACTAAAACTGTGGATCCTTTCCCAGGAAAATGTCCTACATTCACAACCAAAATTATATGAATTTGCCGGGAATTTTTTTCAGATCTCATGAGGCCTGAGCATGGAAGGCCTAGGTTGGTGGTTGTCAACTTTTAGTGCTTAAACATCTTGTTGAAAACATTCATAATTTCTGCCCCCAGAGATTTTGGTTCAATAAGTCTGCAATGAGGACTAGAATTTCAGGTATTAATAAACAACTATGTAATACCATCTAAGGACCAGACTTTGAGGACCCAGATAGGTGATAAGTACTTTGGAAAATAAGCCAGGGAAGGGGAAAGAGTACTGGAGGTAAGTGTGTGGTTCTGCCATTTTAATAGGGTAATCTCATCACCAAGAGGGTAATATTTGAGCAAAGATCCGAAGGAGATGAAAGAGCAAGCAATGAAGAGATATCTGGAATAGAGTGTTTGTTTCAGGCTGGAGAGAACAGCAACTCCAAAGTTGGCTAGTGTTGCTGGGCTGGAGTTGTAGGAGATTATGTCAGGGAGGTTTAGACTGCATAGGGCCTTGAGTGAGTTGGGGACCCACTAGAGGGTTTTCAGAAGAGAAGTGATTGCTATGACTTGGATTATAGAAATCTCAGCTTCTGCACTACACCTCTTCTACTTGAGTTGATCCGTATTGAGGTCAGTATGCTGGCCAACTGCCTTCAGAAGCCACATTTCCCACTGAGATAAGAATAGGAATATAGACAGATACAATAGCCCGGGTGATACAGAGGGTGAAGTCTGCCGCACAAAGGAGCTGGGCATGAATTGAACAAACAACCTTTCCTGGGGTATCCCATAATTACATAGTTGGCTTAGAGCAGAACCCAGGGCTATTCCCACCTGTAGCAGATTCTTCAAAGGCTTATAATTCAAAACAAAAGAAAACAAAATAAAGAAAAACCTAGTTTAGAATGCAATAAGGAGATTCAGTGGATGCAGTAGATCTCTAGAAATGAAAGGGGAAATTGAGTGCCTGGCAAATACTCATTTTCCATTTCTACAGGATGGAGAAGATGAAAGTGCGGAGTATGATGAATATATTGATGGTGATGAAAAGAACCTGATGAGAGAAAGAATTGCCAAAAAGTTAAAAAAGGACACAAGCGCAAATGTTAAATCAGCTGGAGAAGGAGAAGTGGAGAAGAAATCAGTCAGCCGCAGGTGAGTCAGTTACTGTGCTAGGTATCAGAGTTTTTGTCTTTTTATATTTTACTTTAATTCAGATTGAATCCTCTCTTCAGCTAATTTTTAAAATACTATTTTCATAATGTTTGATAAACATAACAGTTGTACAAATTGGCCCAGTAGCGGGCCTAAAATAAAATACACCAAGCTTGAAGTAAACATAGCAATGATCCTGTCAGTTCAATTCCATTTTATTTCTCTCTGATCCTTTTTTAGAAAGGCTCTATAAGTTCATATATATAGGCTAATAATGTATTACCTAGATGTGAAAGAATGCATTTGTTAAATACCAGTGAGTGCAGTAGAGTAATTGTATAGAAAGAAAAGAGACATCCTCAAATAATTTAGGTGAGCAAAATTTGTCAAAATTGATGAAGAAAATATATGGGCTTGAAAACATTCTTAAATATCTTTTCAAGTCTGATTTACTAAATACCATATACCTATCCTAAGCTCAGTAGTATCATAAAATAAATTTCAGCAAATTTTGAAAAGTTTACTGTCTGGTGATAAAACTTTGTTGGATTTATAACTCAATATTTTATTCTCCTGAAATTCAACTTAATTGAAAAAATTATCTCCTTTGTGATTCTATTTCAACTTCATAGTATACATTTTTAAATAACATTGCTTTAATTATTTAAAGCAATATTTAAAATAATTAATTATCGTTTTCCTCAAACACTATTTGGGGATAAGATGAATGTAACTACATTTAAATAACATTCTTTTTCTCTATCATGTTTCTCAACCACATGTAGAAAAACTGAAAAAGAATTTCCACGCTATCATTGCATAGCTCCCTCAATTTTTTTCTTTATGTAATCAAATAAAAATGATTCCCAGAAATTTCCACTAAAAGCGTAGCTTTGAACTTTTAGAAATGGCACTTAGGAGTCATCTTAAATGTCTTTTTTCCAGCAATACTCACCCGACACTCAAGTACTCACTGCTGAATAATTTTATATACTAAATTATATTATATATACTATATATAGTAGCTAATATAGACTAAAGATTTTAGTGATCATATGCATGCTTCTAGATTCATAGAGTTGAAAAACCTCTCATTAGCACTGTGACTTTTAGTTAAATCATGAATATAATTATGGATACATAATGTTTTATTCCACTCATTCAAGGCATGTGTTTTCTTATTTTAAAAAATTATGAATTTTTTTAAAGATTAGGTTTATAATATAACAAAAATATATTTTAAAATTTTAATAGATGAACCAACCAAATATTTATGTATATTTAAGTGTTCCTTAAACTCCCAACTCTGTTTTGTAGGCTTTAATAAATTTCAAATATTTATATACCCTATAATATAAATTATAATTTAGCAATGCTAAATTTTGTATAAGAACTGAAGTTTATTTTTAATGCACCTTTCATAAGTGTCTTTAAAAAATTATTTAACTAATGTTAAGAAAAGTCAAAGTTTGCATTTTCCAAAATTGTGTTCAGTCTTACAATTAAGAGTTATTCTTAAAATATTTCCTTGGCTGTAGTTTGGGCCTGATGACCAAACATGGCACTGATAGCTAGATTTAGGAATCTGATCTATCATGAGAATACTGGAGAGCCATTGAAGTTTTTACAGGCAAATGATACATTGAGATTGTATTTAGTATGGAGAATGGATTGATAGAGGAGTGTTTTGGGCTATTATACAAAATACCATAGACTGGATGACTTAAACAACAGACATTTAAAGCTTAGTTTTTATGCTGATTTCTTACATAGGAACATATATATCCACTTACTCATGTAAGCAGTTTTTCTCTTTTTATAAATCAGTATAATTTGCAACATTAAAATCACATAATTTGTACTATTCACTGTAGAGGAAAAAGCTATATTCAAGTGCATTGCAAATCTACTAAGAAAAGTAAATTAAATAAATTTAAAAAGTAAATTAAATACTTTTCTACTAAGAAAAGTAAATTAAATAAGAAATAAGTCTCCAAAGGTGGCTTGAATATTTTAGGTAAACATGAGTATTGTGGACATTATTGGATTCTTTTAGGTAAAATAATTGGCAAAGTGTGCCTTTGTAAATGGTGCAAACAGCACACATTTATTTATAACTGTTTTGTTCCCCCACAGTTTCATTATTCACATTCTCTACTCTCCCTCCTTCATCCTATCTCTCTCCTACCTACAAAGAGAAACAAAAGAAAAATAAGGTCAGGATAGTGGAGAAAGTACAGAATTTCAAAGGGAAGAAACGGTTTTTTCCTCTACTGTAGAAATTTCCATGATTGTCTCATGACCACGTATTTTTTTCAGTTCGTAAAGTTGCCAAAATCAGACCCTGGCATGGTGGCTCATGCCTGTAATCCCAGCTGCTCAGCAGGCTGAGGTGGGAGAATTGCTTGAGCCTAGGAGCTCTAGGCTGCAGTGAGCTATGATTGTGCATGGGTGACACAGCAAGACCCTGTCTCTAAAAAAATAAAAATAAATTTTAAAAAATTTCCAGATCATTAGTATTTTCGGTTATTTATACCAGCAAGTCTCTGGAGTTAACTTTATGGTTAAAATATAAAACAACAAAACACAGGAAAGCTCCAAATCTACTAAAAAATTACAATGTGGTAAAAAGGATAATTATATTTAAAGGAAAGTCACTGCTCAGTTTGAGTCGTAATGGGTATAGCTGCCAGCCAGATAGGATGTCAGTGTGAAATCATTATCTATTAAAAAATGAGTACTCTTGATACATAACTTCTCATCTGGCTGTGCTTGAAGTACTCTATTCTCATTTGGTCATTTTTCCATTTAAGCAAGTAGGATCAGAGACTAGACTAGCCTACCAGCCCTTTAAGCAAGGAGCCATTCAAAGTATAATTTTACTGAAAATGTGTGGTATTGCTTCTTTTGGTAAGGAAACATCCGGAATCTGTTAAAACTGTTTATCACTTTGGATGTTAAACCTACACATGTATTTATTGAGTGCTTAATATTTAAACTAGAGAATGATATTTAACAGTATAATTTTCAACAAGTTTACATACAGTAGGATCTTCTCCTAGTAATGTGTTCGCAACAGTGTCTCTAGTTGTTCATTTGGAAAAAGGGCTCAGGGGAAATACAAATCCAAAATGCTTCCTAGTTTCTCTCCTTAGAGAATAGGCACCCTTATATCTATTCTGACTTCCTGGGATTTCTAATCCCTTTCCTCTTCCCTTTTTAAAATGTACCAATCCCACTTTCTTTCCAGCCCACCTTCTCTATGCCTGTATCTTGACTACTGGATACAGCTCAGCAGAATCACACAGCTATATACAAGCTGGTATTATTATGGATTTCTAGATTCCAGCCTCAGCTGTGTCTCCAGTGCTTCCTTATTACTCACTCGCCACAATGTTTATTTCACACTTCAAACTCACTCACTCAGTCGATCACCTTGCTGCTGGTTTTTTTATGAAATGAGAGTAAATTTCTTCAACCCATATTCCTTTCTCTTCCTTGCTTCGAGAGTAAAAACTAACTAAATCATTCCATTTTATTTCCTATCCCTACCTCCTTCCTATTTATTTCTAAATACACATCATTTAGCTTCTTGCCTACCACTCCACTGAACCTACTCCCACTAAGGCCATCTTATTGATAATCGACTGGCTACTTTCCAATTTTTTTTTTTCTTGGTCTTCCTGCTATGGAAATCTTTGTCTCTTCTCTCTCGAGACTAATCTCTCTCAAGAACCTTACTATTTAAAGTGTGATCTGTGAAGCAGTAGCATTAGTATCACTTGGGAACTTGTTAGAAATACCGAGTCTCAGGTCCTGTCCTACACATTTTTAATTAGAATTTGCATTTTAACAAGATCCCCAGGTTATTTGTATGTGCATTAGCTTGAGAAGCAGTCCTGTAGAATATTAATTTTTATCCCTAGTGCTCCTGGACCAGTTCAAGTTTGTATCATGTTAGTTCCAAGGTCAGCAAGTTGGTACTATGTTCCCTGTCTCCCTAGTGCAAACCTATGTGCACCCTTTCCATACTTCTGTAATAGTATGGTATTAGGTTATATATATATTTTTTTTCTTCTTTGTGTATCCTTATACTGTAATTTTCTTGAAAGTAGTGATCATGTCCATTTGCATTTGTATTTCCGTGTTCAAACAGCGTAGGTACCCAAATATTTTTGTAAATACATGAGTAAAAAAAGAATACATTCTTCTTTGACAAATCACTTTCTCCTCTGGGTCTTGTAAGTAGCTTGCTTGTATTTTCAATTGGGATTTATTGATTTGCCTCTCCTTTGCCTAAACTAAGCTTTTTAGAGACTACATCTTATTTATCTTTATATCCTCAGAGGCGGCTAATATTGTAAGCATATAGTAACTGGTCATTAAACTTGTGGAATGAGTGGATAAATAAAAGATTGAATTCATTGTGTTCCATGATAGGACTGGTTTTCACTCCCAATTGCACATTAGGCTCACGGAAGAGGCTTTGAAGAGGCTTTGAAAAATACTAATTCCTAGGCCCTTCACCCAGAGATTGAGAATTGTTTGGTCTGAGGTAAAGTCTGGGAAGATCCTTTTTTAACTTTTAAACTCTTAATTTAAGTATAATATACAAACAGTGTGTCTATTAACTATATTTTCATGGTGCACATAAGTATACAGCTAGCTAAATTTTTACAAACTAAATATATCCATATACCCGTCACCCAGATCAAGAAACAAAAAATTACCATTGCCCATAAATTCACCTCTTTCCCCATTCTAGTTACTTACCCCTCATCTCCTAATATTAACCACGTTTCTAACTTTTAAAATAATCTTATTTTTAATTGACAAATAGTAATTGTATATATTTATAGGTTACTATGTGATGTTTTGCTGTATGTATTCATTGTAGAAAGATTCGATCAGGCTAATTAACATATTTATCCACTTCAGCAACTTACGTTTTTTGTGTGTAGTGAGAACATTAAAAATGTATTCTTTTAGCAATTTTGAAATACATTAACTATGGTAAGCATGCATTACAAAGCTTTTTCCTTTTTTTGTTTTTGAGACGGAGTCTTGCTGTGTCGCCCAGGCTGGAGCGTAGTGACACAACCTCAGCTCACTGCAACCTCTGCCTCATGGGTTCAAGCAATTCTCCTGCCTCAGCCTCCTGAGTAGCTGGGACTACAGGCACCCGCCACCACGCCCGGCTAATTTTTTGTATTTTTAGAAGGGACGGGGTTTCACCATGTTAGCCAGGATGGTCTCTATCTCCTGACCTCGTGATCCGGCAGCCTCTGCCTCCCAAAGTGCTGGGATTATAGGCATGAGCTACTGTACCAAGCCACGAAACTTATTCTAGTCTAAGCAAACTTTGAGAAATGTCTGTTTAGATCTTTTGCCTATTTTGTAGTTGGGTTATTTGTTTTACTGCTGTTGAATTGTTTAAGTTCCTTTTGCAAATGTTTTCTCCCAATCCATGGGTTGTCTCTTTATTCATTTCCTTTGCTGTGCAGAAGTTTTTTGGTTGATGCAATCCTACTTGTCTATTTTTACTTTTGTTGACTGTGTTTTGGGAGTCTTATCCAAGAAATCATTGCAGAAATCAGTGTCAGCGAGCTATTCCCTGCCCCACCCCTTCTTTTTTTCTAGTAGCTTTACAGTTTCAGGCCTTATCCTTAAGTCTTTTGTACATTTTGAGTTGAGTTTTGCATATAGTTTGAGATAAAGGTCCAATTTCATTCTTCTGCAGGTGAATATCCAGTTTTCCCAACATTTATTGAAGAGACTTTTCTTTATATATTGTGTGTTCTTGATGCCTTGTTGAAAATCAATTGACTGTAAATACCTGAGTTTATTTCTATACTTTCTCTTCTATTTCGTTGGTTGAAGTGTCTGTTTTTATGCAAATACCATGCTGTTTTGATTAAAATAGCTTTATAATACATTTTAAAATCAGAGAGCCTGATGCCTCCCACTTCGTTCTTTTTGATCAAGACTGCTTAGGCTCTTTGGGGTCTTTCCTGGTTCTATACTAATTTTAGGATTATTTTTTTCTATTTCTGTGAAAAATGACATTGTAATTGTGATAGAAATTGCCTGGAATCTGTAGATCACTCTGGGTAGTATGGACATTTTAATATTAATTCTTCTAATCCATGAATCCAGAATGGGATATCTTTCCGTTTATTTGTGCCTTCTTCAATTTCTTTCAATGTTACATAGTTTTCAGAAGACAGATCTTTTAGTTTCTTGGTTAAATTTATTCCTCTAAGTATTTTTTTAATGCTGTTTCTAACATCTAAGAGCATACATTAATTTGGGGCACTATACTTTATCAAAACTCTCTAGATATTCTAATATACATTCAGTGTTAAGAATTCTACTCCCAAACACATACCTCCATGATTATTTCTGAGGTGTAGAATAATGTAAAAGTGGATGATATTTTGTAAGGTTACCTCAGGTCTTTCACAGGACTTTTGCAGTTCAACAGGGTTAAAGACATTTATCTCAGCTGCACTTGGTTTTAATCTTAAGAAAGATAAAAGGGTCAAGAAAGTGAGAATCAAGTAATTTTAGAGAAAGAAAATAAGATATTTGAGTGTTCCTAATGTTTTTTTAAAATGTGGCTGATAAGGAATAAAATCAGTATCTCTCAACCTTGTTGGTACATTTGAATCAACCCATTCCTAAACAAGCTGTTCATAAATTTTGGTATTCAGCCATAAGAAATTTTTAAAAACACTCCAGGTAAGTCTAATATACAGCCAAGGTTGATGAAAACTGTGGGGGTAGTTTGCAGCTTGTGTTTTGGAAAGTACTATTTTAAAGCTTATTGTAAGAAATCCTTTTTTGCCTGTAGGTGGAGCTCAGCTACTGCAAGTTGATCATGTAAACCAGATTGAGTTGTCTTCCCTGCTTGTTTTTAGCATCTGTATATTGATACATAATAAATGACTAAACAATAAAATCAGCTGTAATAAGTGGACCAGATAGTAAAAACTCGGTGGTTTGTTAGGACGATTACAGCATTATGGTAATGATATCTTTTATTATGCAATTTCTATCATCTATAATTTTATTGTATTTCTAAATTTTTATTGTGATTCTAAATTAATTATATCAAATTGAAATATAATGAAAGAAATCTTAACATATACCTTAAAATCACAATCATTAAAAATTTCCTGATAATCTTTTAGGGTTAACTAGAAGGGCATCAGTCTTAGTGTTTGAACAGGTTCTAACTTTATCAGCCATGTTCTATTTATATGCTGTGTTTAGTTGACTGCAGCTCTTTTCCGTTTTTATGAGAAAATGATCTTGTTTGATAAAGTTAACTGAAATTTGTGTTTTGCTCAGGAGTTCTGTTAGGTTGACTGAATATGAGATATATTACTATAATGATAGCATTAGGAATTTAGATATGAATATTGAAGTCGAAATTAAAGATCTTATGAATTGATTAAACTCTAAATTATGGAGCATGGGATAATAGAGTCATGTTTTCATACCTCTGAGGCCTGGATGAACATCTAAATGAGCTGTTAGTGTTTCAAATCATCTTTTGTTGGGTTTGAAATATATGATTAGGGCCGGGCGCGGTGGCTCAAGCCTGTAATCCCAGCACTTTGGGAGGCCGAGACGGGCGGATCACAAGGTCAGGAGATCGAGACCATCCTGGCTAACCCAGTGAAACCCCGTCTCTAGTAAAAATACAAAAACTAGCCGGGCGAGGTGGCGGGCGCCTGTATTTCCAGCTACTCCGGAGGCTGAGGCAGGAGAATGGCGTGAACCCGGGAGGCGGAGTTTGCAGTGAGCTGAGATCCGGCCACTGCACTCCAGCCTGGGCCACAGAGCAAGACTCTGTCTCAAAAAAAAAAAAAAAAAAAAAAAAAAAGAAATATATGATTAGGATTTCTTATGGAACTTTGAATATTTTTTTCCCCCAGGATTTCTAGACTTCAGAAACATTAATAAGTTTCTTCTCATACTTAGATAATTTTTGACTCTTACTATATTTTCTGTCTAGCTTCTCTTACTTTATGATTAGACTTAGGGAGTACAGAGTTATCCTTAGTAAATAAACATTGTTTGCTTTAGGACATTAAAAAAGATAGTTCAATATTTAAATTTCAAAAATTTAAAGGATAGCACACATTTTTAAATGATAGTACAAATTTAAAAAAACAGGTTAGTAAACATTGAAACCCACAGATATTATAACAACCCAATTCAAACCATTGAAATTTTCATCTCTAGGATGTGCCCCTCTTCATCTCACAGAACATTTATAAGCAAAGAGTGAAATTAACCAGCTAGAACATTTCTGCTTCCTTTCATTCTCTTTTGTCCCAATGTTATTGGACTGAAGCATACAGTAAAAGAGAGGAAGATAAATAGAAATCCAAGATCTATACACTGGGTAGCTGGTCTCTGAATAAAGAAAATTTGCAGTTGTTTTTTTGCTTTGGTATGGAGTAGTAGTAATCCAAATGCTGTATTTTCAGGAAATCTTTCTGTTTAACAGCAAATATTAAGCTTTGGACCAGTCCCAGATTTAATTAAATTTACATTCTAATTTTTACTAGAACTTGATTTTTATTTTTGTATATTTTTTGCTAACCAATCATTCTATTCTCAAATATATGTTATTCTTGTTCCCAGCCACTGTGTAAGAACTGATATGTGCCAGAAAGTGGTAGGCTCCAGGAACATGAAAATAAAGGAGACATGGTTTCTATCTGCAAATGTTCACAATATAGTGTAAGAATAAGAATTGTCATCAATTAATTACAATTCAGCTCTGCTAGATGTGCATACAAAGTACTATGGATGTTAAGTAGGCAGTATATATTTCAGGAAAAGATCAAAATACCAGGTTTAAAAGGGTTGAACACAAAATTGCCATTTTTGCAAATCAAAAACAGTCAAATATCAGCGATTTCATATGTATGACTCTGATGCTAATAAAGTAAGTCAGTTTTTGGAGCCACTAGTTAAAAGAAATAACACTTTAACATTACATTCAATTCTTTAAATAATGTTGCATAATCTCTCAATGTAGACTAGGTGGTTTGTTTTAATTGCCTTTACAATTATGGTTAAAATTTTGGAGTAGCATTAATTGTAATAGAAACCATACTATATTTGGCATTTCTGGCAAGCTTCCATTTTTCTTCTGTTTGGACATTGATAGCAAGAATTTTTCGATATTCTGGACTAAACCGTTTCTTGGGCCACTTGAAATAAAAATACCACTTTTAAAGTGCCTATTCAGTTCATTGAGAACCAGTTAATCCATATCCAAGGAATCACCTTCAAAATAAAAAGAAAAAATCCTTGAACTTCAGCTATATATATCAGAAATATGGCAACCCTACTGTTTTTACAATTAGATTTTGTATGGCAGACAGGAAGCAGTGAAATGCACATGTGGGGGAAGCTTGTCCTGTCAAAATAGAAAAGAGGTATTTGCATCTCTTTAGAATGTATTGATTTATAGTACCCTTGAGAGTTACAATCCATTGATCTCACTGCATCAGTTTATAGGGAATGGAATTGTGCATTTGAAACATAGATTTGAGATTATGTGCAGAAAAACATTCTTTAAGTTATTCAGCATTCGTCTCTACGCCGGAACAAATATAATCATGTTGAAAAATTGTGAAATATTCGCTACTTTCTGGCCTTCCTAGACCATATACTGTGAATTCCCTGTAAATTAAATTGGCAAGTATAGTTTGGGAAGATAAGGAAGAGAAGGACCACGGAAGAAGTAAAGTTCTTCTTTGTTTTACACAAAGTCGAAAGTACACAAAGTTATGCAAGAGCCTGAGGGAAAATTATAATTAGCGATTTTGTTTTTGCTATCTCTAGCTCTTCTTTTACTCCCCTTTTCCTCTAACCCAAGCTTGTCCAACCCGTGGCCCATGGATCACATGCAGCCCAGGACGGCTTTGAATGCAGCCCAACACAAATTTGCAAACTTCCTTAAAACATTATGAGTTTTTTTTTTTTTTTTTTTTAGGTCATCAGCTATTATTAGTGTTAGGGTATTTTATGTGTGCCCCAAGGCAACTCTTCTTCCAATGTGGCCCAGGGAAGCCAAAAGATTGAACACCCCTGCAACTGTTCAGGGACTTTACTACCCTTTGGATACCACTTCGATTCTTCCTTCGAACTAGGTACTGCGCTGGGGCCCAAAATACTGAAATTAGTAGGCATCAGTCTCTTTTCAAGTTGCTTAGTTTCTAATAAGCAACTTGAAAACAATATCTAAGCTACACAAATAAATAAGGGCTGTGAAGGTTTCATAGGTGTTCTAGCTAGGAAATTGTTCGGTTATTCCAGAAATATTTATTATTATTCTACCTTGGGGCCAGACACTTTGCTAAATCAACTTATTTCCCTAATATAACTTCCAAAGCAAAGGTGTAAGATATGCTTTGTTTTATGATCCTTCTTTTACAAATGTAAAAGCTGTACTTTAAGAGGTTAAGTGACTTGTGTTATGTCCCATGGCTAGAAAGCAGCGAAACCAGTACTTGAACCTGCAATGATATGACACCTCTACAGAGCCTAGAGAGGGGTTGGCCAGAGCCAAGTTGTGTATGTCCAGCTAAAGAAAGACTGACACGAAATGTTTCTAGCAAAAATGTGACATTATTTCACATATATTATAATATAACTCTATGTAAGCGTAGGGGATGGATTAGAAGAAGACTGAAGCAGAAAGATGAATTGGTAGATTTCTACACTCATCCAGGGAGAAGTAATAAGGGCCTAACTAAGGTGTAGTATCTGTGGGGATGGATTTGAGAGATATTAAGGAGATAGATTTATTAAGACTTGGTAACAGATTGGATGTAAGAGACCTGAAGGTATATTTCAAATATACGAAGGATATATTCCAGATGACTCCTAGCTTTCTGGCTTGGAAGACTGGCTAAGAAGTAGTAGTGATAAGTATTGAGATAGGAACACTGGATGTTCCTAGTGCTGTCCTCAGATATTTTCGCCCTGTTAGACCTTTCTAATACACCTCAGTTTTGCTACACATAAACATATATCCTGAATTGTTTCTTATTCAATTGCTTTCTTTATTAGTCAGCAATATTAGGTTATGCACCCAAATCTCAGTGGCTTAAAACAGCTAATGTTTGTTTTCTTGCTCTGGCTACATCCCAGTGGGCAGCTGTGGATCTGCTCCACGTCATCTTCTAGACCTGGGATGAAGGAACAGCTCCTCTCTGAAATGTGCTACTCTCATGGCAGAAGGAAAGGAGTGCTGAAGGAATCATATGCTGGCTCTTAAAGTGTCTGCTTAGAATTGGCATATGCTACTTTATTTCACTGGCCAAAGCAAGTGATATGGTTAAGCCTGATGTCAATAAGATGAAGTATGAACCTTTCATAGGGAGGAGCAATGAACTGTTGGAAAAGATAATGCAATCAACTGCAGTCTCTATGATTTAAACAGAAATTGCTGTCGACATCTGTGACTATGTAGTAAATTTAATCATCATATTCCTGGCAGCCCAGAGGAAGAACACAGCAAATATAATAAAAATTATATAATTACCATTACCTGAATTTTAAAAAGAACTATATATCAATTCCTAGTTAATTCAGACTTCTAGAAGTACAAAATTCTAAAGGAAATTTTATCTTATCAGTCTTTACACCCAAGGGTGGAGAAGAATACAATGGATATCTTCCATAATTTCACAGATGAAAAACACTTCATATACATACAACATTAAATTGTAACTTTCTTATTAGGTATCTTAAGAATCCTTTGGTTATAAGGAATAGAAACCCACTCAAATTAGCTCAAGTAAAGGAATTTCTGTATGAAGAAATAGGGGAGTTGTACAGAATCCAGATAAAAGAATTGCATACAGTCTTTTCAAGAAAGCAAGTTGTCAGGAAGTTAGTTTCTTCTTTTGCAGCTTTTCTGTTATACTTTTCTTTTATTCATTTGTTCCATTATCCTCTACATACCTGTTTTCTCCATAGAACTCTATTCTGCTACTTCTTGCACTTCAGTTCTTCAGAAGTAAATTGACTGGATTTCTGTGTCCAAAATCTGAATGTTTGGGAGAGAGAATCTTATTGGCATGGCCCAGGTCAGGTGTCCGCTCAATTATGCCATTGATAGAGGAAATAGAAAGCCATGAAGTATGCAGATGTGGCAAGGATGAGTAGCTCCTCCATCATCTATCCTTCCCTCTTACCAGCATGCCACTGTTTAACTGGAGGCATGGCTGCTTAGCTGAAACACATTCATCAGTTTCCTTTGTTGCTAAGTATGGTCGTATGACCAAATTTTGGCTAAAATGAACAGAAGGTGAAACAGAAGTGTGTCAGACATTCAGGCAGTCTTTTTTAAAGGAAGGAAGAAAGAAGCTAGTCCTCTTTCATACCTACCTCTTCCTGTCAGCCTGGCACACAGATTTGATGACTTGAGCTAAGGACGGTAGAATAGAGAGGTAGAAGGAGCATGCATCCTTAAAGACTTTGTGGAACCATTGTTACAGCGTGAAATGCCTACCTCTGGACATTTCCTATATGAGATAAAGTACCTTTCAGGTTGATTCAGTCACATTATTTGGAATTTCTCTTATGTGCGGTAGAACCCAAACTGATACAAGGCTGCTTTTTTTCAGACCTGTGAATAGGGCAGGTTCTCTAAGATGGGAATCCAGCAGGGAGGAAATGAATGGCTGCATCATTATTTCTAATAGTTTTTGTAGTTGATTTTCTTGTTTTTCCTGGAAGAGAGTCATACCACTTTGCAACACCCAGCATCTCTACCCCACTTCTCACTTTTGGCTGATCACCTTGTATTTCATTAAGAAACAGAGGCCGGGTACGGTGGCTCAAGCCTGTAATCCCAGCACTTTGGGAGGCCGAGATGGGCGGATCACGAGGTCAGGAGATCAAGACCACCCTGGCTAACACGGTGGAACCCTGTCTCTACTAAAAATACAAAAAAAAAAAAAAAAAAAAAAAATTAGCCGGGCACGGTGGCGGGTGCCTGTAATCCCAGCTACTCGGGAGGCTGAGGCGGGAGAATGGTGTGAACCTGGGAGGCGGAGCTTGCAGTGGGCTGAGTTCCAGCCACTGCACTCCAGCCTGGGCGGCAGAGCGAGACTCTGTCTCAAAAAAAAAAAGAAGCAGAAGCAGTGAGAGAGGACTTGTTCCTTTTCCTACCACCAAATCTACCCATGTGCATCTGAATCTGTTTTCTTCTGGCAAAGGTAACCCCTTCACTCTGTGTCCTGGTCCTCATATCCTTTTACTTTCTCACGTTTTGGCCGTGCTATTATCCACTTTACTCTTTTTGCTCACTTTGCACCAAGCATATTCTTCTCATACCAAGGTCACTCCTCTTTCAGGCTTCTGCACTTCTAGTTACCTCAGCATGAAACTTTCGTCTCTGAGTTATTCTTAGTAGCCATTCATTCTTTTTGTTCAGTCCCTTGCTCAAATATCATCTTAACAGAGAGGCCTTTTCAGACTATACTGTTTAAAACAATTGCCTCTATTCTACCAGGGGTACTTATTCAAGTGACCTAAAGACAAATTTATAAAATTTGCTTGGCTTTCATAAAATACATTATGTTAGGATCTACTCCCTCTAAAACAACAACAACAAAAACCTCAGTAGGTTTAGTATATAATTTAGAAATCATTTTTTTCTACAAAGTTCTACAACTTTTTAAGAACTAACCACTACTGTAGTGTTTCTCAACATTAATCTTCTAAATGAGTGGATTTGTTTTATTTTGTTAGTTTTATTGAATCTTGGCCTTTACGTGTAATTATCTTATAACAGTAGACACAATATAAACCATTCAGTAATGACCTATTTTGAAGTCTCACAGAATTCATTATGATTATTTCCTAGCTTTTTGCTAGTTTTGATATGTTAGTGATATTTGATCTCTTCTCCCTCCTTACTCTTTTTTAGATATAGCTGTACCCTGAGTCTCAGTGGATTTATGTTGCATTTATGTGTGCATTTATGTTGTGTGCATTTACGTTGATTTAATTATGTTTTTAAATGCACCTATGTGAGTGTTAAACCTTCAGTAGGATTTCCATTTTTATTTTGAAGCCCTTCAATGCCTTGTTATATTTTTAAATGTAATTTGACATTTGATTTATTTTTTGTATACTCACATTTCTTTTACAGATCCTTAATACATGTTAATGCTTTTTGTAATTCCTAATTTTATGTTATGAACTTAGCCTGCTTTTCATTTTAACATTTGTGGTGTTGATTTACCTACTTATTTACAGTTATCTTATTTAAAAAGTCTAAAAATTATATGATAATTGGTGGGTTTTTGCTCTTTCTGAAAAGTACTTTTCTTAAGGTCAAAGGCAGATGTTAATTGGCATATGAGTTCAAGTTGCTGAATCACTTCTTTTTAATCTGTATTTTCAGTTTGTTCTGGAAATTCATGAGATCAAAGGTATCTATGTACTCAATAGATAGGAAGTTAGATTTGTCCTTACTGTATATTTGATTTTCTTGATTCCATTGAAAAAAGAATGTTTTCTTAGCTTTGAAAGTTATATAATGACTTCCTGCCAATTTCTTCTTCCTTTTAGATAAGCATTTACTTTAGTTTTATTAGTCATTATAAATTAATAGAAAATTTCCGGATATGCTTTTTTGTTCACAATATTGACAGCAACTTGAAATATTTTAAAGACAGGCTTTGTTTAACGAAGTTAAAACCTTTGGCTTGGCTCCAAAGCATCCAGATATATATTGTGTAGGCCTGAGACAAAGACTAGGGTGTTATGGGACCTTGTATTTTATATTCTGCTGCTGTTTGTAAAGAGTCAGTTTTGGGTGAAGTTTGTATGTACTTGTCTAGTCGCCTATAAAAAATGATATATGTAGCTGACCTGTGGAAATACATTTAGTGTGATAGAAGGTGAGAATATCTAATCCTGATGGTATTGGAGAATAGCCCAGAAATCAAAGACCAGGATAACATTGCAGAGTTATTCAACAGCCTTATTGTTTGGCTTTATGCTCTTTCTCAGGTAGGATTTCTTAGTATTTTAGTGAAGTTTTAAAAATTACGTGTTGTTCCTTTTATTGTTTTAGCCTGTGCTGTGTAGTATGAAAATAATTATGGAACAAAATGTGCTTACCTTTTAGTAGCTATTTAAAGATATTTGTTCCTAGGTTTTGTGGTCAATTAATTAGTAATAAAGATACACATGTTGCTTGGCTTTTTCCTATATGTTGGGAGCATAGGTGAATAAAGGCAAATAAAGTTAAAAAGCAAGTTGGGATCTAGATTATTTTGTCTTTTTAATGCTAGGTTCAGATGTTTGCAGAAGACAATGGTCACTTGACTTTAAGGAGACAAAGTGAGAGGGTTCCTTTTGTTAGCCAAACTAGCTTTATTTCTAAGTTGTGTCAGTGAACTGTAATAATTTGCAGTGGGAAAAAAGGGACATCATACTGGACTTAATAATACCTGGGTGATGAAGTAATATGTACAAGAAACCCCTCTGACACATATTTACCTATGTAAGAAACCTTTGCGTATACCCCTGAACCTAAAATAAAGTTAAAAAAGGGGTGGCTGGTATGGTTTGGCTATGTCCCCACCCAAATCTCCTCTTGAATTGTAGCTCCCATAATTCCCACATGTTGTAGGAGGAACCTAGTGGGAGGTAATTAATCATGAGGCTGGGTCTTTCCTCGCGCTGTTCTCATGATAGTAAGCTTCACAAGATCTGATGGATTTTTTTTTCTTGTCTTGTTTTTGTTGTTTTGCTTTTTTTTGCGACAGAGTCTCGCTCTGTCGCCCAGGCTGGAGTGCAATGGCGAAATCTCAGCTCACTGCAAGCTCTGCCTTCCGGGTTCACGCCATTCTCCTGCCTCAGTCTCCTGAGTAGCTGGGACTACAGGCACTCACCACGCCCAGCTAACTTTTTGTGTTTTTAGTAGAGACAGGGTTTCACCGTGTTAGCCAGGATGGTCTCGATCTCCTGATTTCGTGATTCGCCCACTTCAGCCTCCCAAAGTGCTGGGATTACAGGCGTGAGCCACCATACCCGGCCTCTGATGGTTTTATAAAGGGGAGTTCCCCTGCACATGCTCTCTTTGCCTGTCACCATGTAAGATGTGACTTTGCTCTCCCTTTGTCTTCTGCCATGATTGTGAGGCCTCCCCAGCCATGTGGAACTGTGAGTCAGTTAAACCTCTTTCCTTTACCCAGTCTTGGTTATATCTTTATTAGCAGCATGAGAATGGACTAATACAGGGACAAAACACCTATTATAGTACTTAAGCATGGCCTGCAACACAAATTGACAACTTAGGACTCTTGCCTTTCCAAAGGAATTACAACCTAAGGATGGTTAAATTGCAGCATCACTGCTTTCAGTCTTTGGTATTATGGTCATAGTATGGGAAGATGTTTGAATTACCTTAATTCATGTAGTTTACGGTCATTCAGAGCTTTTTGCTATTTATACATATAAAAACCCCTAGTAAATACTTTTCATAAAATTGATAAATAGTGTTATTCCAACAAAGAAACATATGAGAAATTTCTCAGTTTATTTTTTCAAAAGTTTTAACTAATATTTTAACAGTGTTTGAAAGCTGATGCTATGTATTTATTTGAACTGTTCTTTTTTTTAAATACTGTAACTGCTCAAGATTACTTTAGATGAACACCTGGCACCTAAACCAGATATACACAAAATGGAAACAAACAAAACCTTACAAAGCTGTAAATCTGACATGGAAATATACTATACCAAAGGGCACACTTCATCTGGGCTCTTTAAGGTGAAACAACTCCCAATTTTCAGCCGGAGCAGTGACCTGGCCTTAGTATATTGTGTCATTGTACAACCGTCTTTATCTGCTTCACATCACTCAAGTTCTATTTAACTTTTTGTTGTTGTTGTTATATTTTCATTCTAATTTTTAGAACAAAAATAAATCCTTTTACAGAGTATGATACCTTGAACTAGAAGAGCCACTTAAGTATATGTTAACCAAAATCTAGAGTATGACATACCTATTAAATCTTACAGAAGGAAAAAAAAAAAAAGATGGTTGAAAGAGAGAGAGATCAGTGGGACAGAATACAGAGTCCACAAGCAGACCTACACAAATATAGTCATCTGATTTTTTTTGACAAAAGTACAAAGATAATTTGATTGAAAAATGATAGTCCATTCAACAAATGGTACTGGAATAATTGGAGGTCTATGTGCAAATAAATAAATCTTAATACACACCTTACACTTTATATAAAAATTTACTCAAAATGGATCATAGACCAAAACGTAAAACTATTACACTTCTAGAAGAAAAAGTAAGAGAAAATCTGTATGAACTTGGGTTTGACAGTGAGTTTTTTAAACACAAAAGCATTATCTGTGAACAAAAATGATGAAGTAGACTTTATCAAAAAAAAAAAAAAAAACAAACCTTTGGCTCTGTAATAGATGCTTTTAAGGAGATTAAAAAACAAGCCACAGACTGGGAAAACAATATTTGCAAACCATGTATCTGATAAAAGATTTGTATCCAGAATATATAAAGAACTCTTAAAATTCAACAATAAGAAAACAAAGCAATTTTTTTTTTTTTTTTTGAGACAGTCTCGCTCTGTCGTCAGGCTGGAGTACAGTGGAGCAATCTTGACTCACTGCAACCTCCAACTCCCTGGTTCAAGTGATTCTCCTACCTCAGCCTCCCGAGTAGCTGGGATTACAGGCACATGCGACCACGCCCAGCTAATTTTTGTACTTTTAGTAGAGACAGGGTTTCACCATGTTGGCCAGGATGGTCTCAATCTCCTAACCTCGTGATCCACCTGCCTCGGCCTCCCAAAGTGCTGGGATTACAGGCATGAGCCACCGTACCCGGCCAACAAAGCAATTTTTTAAATGGTCACAAGATCTTAACAGATATTTCCCCAAAGATAATAGATGAGGCAAATAAATGTGAAAATATGTTAGTATCTTTGCTGAGATAGACTATTAAGCAAAAAAGGATTTAACATTTTCTGTGTATTGTTACTTCACACTTCAGCATGTAGTGAATAAGGAACTAGAAGAAAAGAAAGTTTAAAGCATATTTGTTTTTAAAACTTATCTGTTTTAATCTTCTACTGCAGGGAACATAGAGCTTACATTCTAATTCTGACCCTTAGTTTTTTGTTTTGCAGAAAATCCAGAAGCTGCTCACTTTACCATAGGATCAGAGTGGTATTGCAAAAAGAGTAGGGAAAGAATGGTGAAGTTAGAGAGCTTTTCCACCTTTCCCTAATTGTGTTTTTAAAAGTTTAACTTATTCAGGATTACTCTCCCAGAACTCAACAATCTAGCATTTAAACACAGATATCCTTGACTTAACTGCCATATTATACCTCCCTTGAGATGAGGGTTAAGGAATGGGATATTAGAATGGATTACCAAGGATACAGAAAGTAGGTGCAAGGGGATAGGTGAGAGTTTGATATCCTGATATCTGCAGGAACTTTTGTACACGTGGTTGCCTGTCTGCAGGAATTGGTAGAAAGTGTTAGAGAAATAGACTGGGGCCAGGTCATGATGGGCCTTATATGGTATATTTGGAAACTGGGCTCTGTCCTTTAGATGGTAGAAAACAATACAAAGATTTAAAATTGGAAAGTGACATGTTTAGGGTTTGTTTTTGAGAGATCACCATTGTATAATAATAATATGGAAAATTAACTGGGAGGAGCCAAGGTTAGAGATTGAGGAGACAGACATGACATGATGAAAACCTTAAGGCAGTGTTCAACATCCAAGTGGCAGATAGAAAGATAAAGATACTACCCTTCCCCACCAAAAAAGCTCTCAGCTGAGTCAGATAGTTAGCTGTCTGTATACAATGAAATCTATATAAAACACAAGGTTAGAGAAAGTACAGTAGCTTCATGGAACACGGAGAGATTAATTTTGAATTTATGGATTAGGAAGTCTGCATGTATGCAAGTAGCATTAATTTTAGGCCTTGAAGAAGGGGCAGAGTTTGAATAAGAGGAAATGGGTGGGGAAGGGAATTTCCAGAAGAGGAAACTGAGAAAAGTACAGGGTGTATTTGAGGAATAATCTATTGTGACCAGAGGAGAGAATATAGTTGGAAATAAAGCTGGAAAAGATAGATTGGAACCAAATAATGATTTACCTTCCTGGATAATAAACTGTAAATATAACTCATTTTGCTTTGTGTGTTAATTCAAGTGTGCAGATAAACATATTAATAGATTAATTTTTTTAACACTAGAGTAAATCAATTTGAAGGATTCAAGGCTGGATTAATATTGAATTTCTGCATTTTTGGAAAAGAGTAATATGAGTAGGAAGGTTTGGTAAGATTATTATATTAGATTATTATTTCACCTTTTGTAATTTGAAAATGAATATCAAATCACTATAGTAAGTGAGGTAGTGATTTAGTGAGAAGAATGAATTTACATAGGACCATGATGAAAACAAATTTTATTTCTAGCACTAGTCTACAATTTATTTGAATAACAAATGTTACTCAAATTTAATGACAACTGTGGTCTATGAAGATTTAGGTTCTGATGCCAACATTGTTTGCTAGAAATGAGATCTGAGTAAATCAACTTTTCCGAATCTCCTACTTCCTCATCAGCAATGCAATCCATACCTGCTCTTCCTATTTCAGTAGTGTTTTGATAAAGTCAGATGAAATATGTACATGAGACTACTTTTAAAACATGATGCCATTGATGGCCTGTGATTATAAAGTTTAAAGTACCATTGATACCACACAGTCCACTTCTGTTATTTAACAACCATAGAACAGCTCACTGTTTGATACTCTCTTCCAACCATGGCATATTTCAAAGTAAAATTAAAAATTAATTTGTCAGGTAATTGACAGCAGTTATTAAGCCTATATGGCAACCAGATTAGTACTTTTTAAGCGACTGTATTTAAAGGGTGTAGTTCCAATGTAGTAGAATTGATGAAGGCAGTCTATGGGGATAGGGAGACAAGACAAGCCTGCCTACAAAATTAGTAGCTATTATCCTTCATAAGCATCCTGGTTCTCCCACCTCCTACATCCCTCTGTTGGATACAGAGAATGACTTGGCATCAGATGCAGTTACTGCCTAACTCATGCTCTGTAAAACATGAGCACATGAAATTAAGAAAGTAATATATTGGCCGGGCGCGGTGGCTCAAGCCTGTAATCCCAGCACTTTGGGAGGCCGAGACGGGCGGATCACGAGGTCAGGAGATCGAGACCATCCTGGCTAACACGGTGAAACCCCGTCTCTACTAAAAAAAATACAAAAAACTAGCCGGGCGAGGTGGCGGGCGCCTGTAGTCCCAGCTACTCCGGAGGCTGAGGCAGGAGAATGGCGTAAACCCGGGAGGCGGAGCTTGCAGTGAGCTGAGATCCGGCCACTGCACTCCAGTCCGGGCCACAGAGCGAGACTCCGCCTCAAAAAAAAAAAAAAAAAAAAAAGAAAGTAATATATTAAAAAGTACCAAATGGTATAAACAGACTGAGTACTCTAAATACATAGAAAATCTCTGTAAAATGTTAAGTCAAGTGAGGTTAAATAGAATTTTCCTGAAGGTGCGTTTTAAGGCGGGTTTATGTTGCCAACCAGTCGGAACTGAAACTGCAGTAAGTAGGATATAAGAGTAAATTTGCTAGTGAAAGGAATGGTCTCTTAATAATCGCGCCTCGGATGAACCTCATTGTCTACAATACTGCCACTGCTCAAAGCTAGGAATGGTCTCTTTTAAGGTAATGTTTGCTAAATGTATTTTATTAAAATTGTTAATTATTTTTATTTCTTTTGTTTAACTTTGAATGTTTATAAAAATGAAAGCATTATACTTGAGAACATCCTTTATAATAAAAACTTTATGACAACCTCATAGAACAAAAATAACCTACCAATGTGATTATAGATATGTTCACTGAGGGAAACAAATTTAAAAGATAAAGTTCTAACTTTATCTAGCTAGTGTATGCAAGTGTTTTATTTTAGAAACATAAATGTCCTTGCTGAAAACCCGATGACATTTATTGCTTAGGAAAACATCTTGCTTTATTTTTTCCATCTATGTGTTTTTTAAATATAGCACTTACAAAAACACTTCAAATCTTACTAAAGAAAACAAACATAAAATATCACTCTTTAAAAGAAATACCACTCTTTAAAAGAAAGCGTTGGTAATAAAGTCTTCCTCTTTTAATATTGTTATTTTACTAGAGTATTTACAATATTAGAACTTTTTTATGCCAAGAGTTTTAAGGTATAGCTTAAGAGTTTTAAGATATTGTTTTAAAAGATTTTTTTCTGTATATGATTCATTTATGAATGGAATATTTTTATGGACTAACATTACTTGATTTTCTGCATTCAGCAAGATGGTGAATGATTAGTAAGTGGACTACTAACGTTGGTTGTGGAGATTGTGACCTGAAAAGGGAAGCTTAGTTATGGAATGTGAGTATGGGCTGAAGTCTAGCTGGGGCTCTACTCACCAAGCCTTCTGCACTGGTATGAGGCTGTGTCAGTCTTAAGGATACCTTCTTCTTCTTCTTCTTCTTTTTTTTTTTTTTGAGACGGGAGTCTGGCTGAGTGCAGTGGCGCGATCTCGGCTCACTGCAAGCTTCGCCTCCCGTGTTCACGCCATTCTCCTGCCTCAGCCTCCTGAGTAGCTGGGACTACAGGCGCGTACCACCTCGCCCGGCTAATTTTTAGTAGAGGCGGGGTTTCACCGCATTAGCCAGGATAGTCTCGATCTCCTGACCTCCTAATCCGCCTGCCTCGGCCTCCCAAAGTGTTGGGATTACGGGCGTGAGCCACCACGCCCGGCCAGGAAGTGTTCTTTTCTAATTCACAAAAAGGTGCCTCTCATGGTAGCCTGTGGATACATTTAAGAAGTAAAAGAAAATGAGCAAGTAGGTATAATGGCATGTTTTCCCAACAGCTACAGCACTGTAAATCAGGTATGTCAAATTTTTAGTAACGTATAAGGCAACTTGGAGACTGTACGTTGCAATGGAAAGAGCTCTGGGAGGGAGTTTGGAAACCATGCTTATAGTTTTGCATATCTCTTCCCCAACTATTTGACATTCGGTGTTCTTTTCTTAAAAATTTAAGAATTGAACTACCTGCTACCTTTAAGGGTGCAAATAGGTCTCAACTTCTGTGAAAGTTGTATCTGGAACGTGGTAAGCAGGGAGAGGTTGGAACTAAGAATTTAACAAATTGGCAAGTTTCCTATGTTATTAAAAGTCCTTGAGATATATATTTACATGATCTGTATTAGTATGCCTTGAAATCATGTAGTTCTCCAGCTTCCTTTTTTCTACTTATTTAATTTGCTCCTTCTGCTCTTCCCCTGTTTCTTCTTGTCTGTTTTGGTGTTTTGTTCTTTAGCTTTTAAAGATGGAAGTTTAGATGATTGCTTCTGAACCCCTCTTCTTTTCTGATGTATGCATTTAAAACTTGAAATTTCCCTCTCAGCACTGCTTTGTCTGCATCTCACCAATTTTGATATGTTGTTTGGATGGTTGGTTTTGTAAGTCAGCTTTGCTGGGCAATTTCCAGTTATTCCATCAAACACTAATCTAGGTTTTGGTGTGATGTTATATTGTAGTTGTGCTTAACATCTCTACTCACTGACTTTAGGTAAAGCAGATTATCACAGACAATCTGGGGACCTGGTTCAATCATTTGAAAGTCCAAAGAGCAGAGCTCAGACTTCCCTGAAAAAGAAGAAATTTCATCTGTGAATAGTAGCTTCAGTCCATGCCCAAAAGTTCTAGCATGCCCTTCCTGATGGCTTGCTTGCTCTACAGATTTCAGATCTGCCTAGACAGCTCCCACAATTGTATAAGCTAATTCTTTGTAATAAATCTATCTATCTATCTATCTATCTATCTATCTATCTATCTATCTATCTATCTA
>NC_045437.1:54278750-54305269 GCF_002776525.5 Piliocolobus tephrosceles | reverse complement strand
CTATCTATCTATCTATCTATCTATCTATCTATCTATCTATCTATCTACCTACCTACCTACCTGCCTACCTACCTACCTACCATCTATTATCTATTTATCTGTCTTCTACTGATTCTGTTTCTCTGGTTGAACCTGGACTGATAAAATTGGATTCCCATTTTCATTCAGCTCAAAATGTTTCCTAATTTCCCTTGTGACGTTTTCTTTGACCTGTGGGTTATTTAGAAGTGTGCTGTTTAATTTCCAAATGTTTGGGAATTTCTCAAATTTTTTTTGTTACTGATGTCTACGTTAATTTCATTGTGGTCAGAGGACATATTCTGTATGATTTCAGTTGTTTGACGTTTATTGAGACTTGTTTTTTGTCCCAGCCTATAGTGAATGTTGGTATATGTTCCATGTGCATTTGAAAAGAATGTGTATTCTGCTGTGGTTGTTGGAATGTCCTATAAATGCCCCCCCAATATTTTTGATGGCACTTTATACGTGCATGTTAATGTTTAGATTGTACTTACAAACTTGCAAATTTCCTTGATCGATCAGTTTTTTTGACAGGATGGCATTCTTGATAAACTAAAGGACAAGTAGTAAGTTTCAACTTTATAGTTGGAATTATTTTGGTTAATAAGTTAGTAGTAATTTTTAACTTTGTTTTTTTTTCTTTTTGCTAAGATCACAGTATAATACAACTGTTAGTTTCATGTCTTCTGCTTTCAGTTTTATCCTGTATAATACTTAGAAATTTTAGTTTCCTTTTCATTATCCAAGATAAATTTTTAGTTGGTAAATTTTCTTGGACATGTCCTCCTTAATTTTCTTCAGAGCATTGTGCGTGTATGTGTGTGGCAATTTTGTTGTCTCACCCTAAGAAAAGAAAAAGTAAATGGAAATGAAAAAGCAAATCAGCATATTCTTCTCTGGAACAATTTTTTTCCCACTTTTAAGCATACGCTAGTAACCTAGGTTAAAATTGCCTTTTGAATTTTCAATGTGTTTTTCTTTTAAGCAAGCACATTGAAAGAAAATAGAAAGTTAACATAACAGGGCTTCGCATCCTTTCCTTAGAAGATTCCCCCAATCCTCTCAATAATATACTTGATATTTGTATTTAATTTACAATTCATTTAACAAAATATTGTAAATTTCTCTAATGAGTAGGAAATTGGAGTAGATAATCTGTTTAAATTTCAATGAATTGGGAATATTGTTCACATTTAAGATTTGAAAGGTACCTAGAACCATCTGACCCAGTATCTTACCTAGCCTCAGAACTCATCTTACTGGAATTTATTACATGTCATAAGCTTTTATACCATGTTTGTGTGAGTTTTATTTTTCCATGTTGTTCCTTTTCCCATCACCATTAGCAATTGAAACTTGACTGTAAAAAATGAACTTGTTTGTAGGAATCAGGAATACAATGTTTTTATAGGGGAAAGAGTATTGGAGTTAAACACATCCAAGTTGGAATACCAGCTGTATCACTTTTTAACTTAGTATCTTTGCCTGACTTATTTAATCTCTTTGATCCTCAGTTTCCTTATTTAAAAACAGAAATAAAAATAGCTATTTTGCCAGATTGTTGTAATGCTAATATGAATTAGTAGGCATTTAATAAATTATAACTATTTAAATTATATCATATTCTCTTTTTCTGTTTTCAAAATACTACATACTTATTAAGGACACAATAGTCCACCTTTATCCATGGTTTTGCTTTCCATAGTTTTGGTTGCCCACAGTCCAAAAATATTAAATGGAAAATTCCAGAAATATGTAATTCATAAGTTTTAAATTGCATGCCATTCTGAGTAGTGTGATGAAATTTTACACCATCCTGTTTTGTGCTGCCCAAGATATGAATCATTCCTTTGTGCAATGTATCCACACTCTATATGCTAGCTGCCTGGTAGTCACTTAGTAGCCATCTTGGTATCAAATTGAAAAACGTAGTATATATGGGGTTTCATACTATGCACGTTTATATGCTAGCTGCCTGGTAGTCACTTAGTAGCCATCTTGGTATCAAATTGAAAAACGTAGTATATATGGGGTTTCATACTATGCAGGTTTCCACAGTTTTATCCACCGACAGTCTTGGAATGTATCCCTCTTAGATAAGGCAGGGGGACTATGTATTCTCTAATAATTTTCAGAATTTTTCAGGTGATTCTTAATCCTATTCATTTTACTATGTGACATTTTTAATTTAAGCAAAATGTATTAGACATTTTTAAAGTAGCTAGCATGAGTCATTTGTACTACCATTGTTTTCCTATTAAGTAACACTTAATCCTCTGTCCCACTTAATCTTCCTGTGCCAAATGTTTACAGCACCTAAATAGAATTATGGCAGTTTAAAGTTGAAAGAACCATATTAACTATCTCCCAGTATCTTAGTCCATTTGGGCTCCTATAACAAAATACCATAGTCCAGCTGGCTTATAAATAACTGAATTTTTTTTTTCTCACAGTTCTGGAGGCTGGGAAGTCCAAGATTCAGGCACTGGCAGATTTGATGTCTAGTGAGTGCTCACTTCCTTGTTCATAGGCAGCTGTCTTTTGCTGCATCCTCAAATGGCAGAAGGGGCTTGGGACCTCTCTTGGGCCTCTTTTATAAGTATGATTAGTGCCCTTATAAAAGAGCCCAAGAGAGGTTGTAAACATTCAGAGCATAGTACCCAGTTTCCTTATTTTACAAATAAAGCTTTTATGAATAGAAGATAAGTGACTTGTTCAAGATTGTTTTGTTACTGAAAACCTAGGTCATTTGAGTCTGAATGTAAATCTGGCTTAGTTTTACCTGTGCTATCCTCTGAAAGCTCCCAGGCCACTCACCAATTTATAACAACACATCAAATTCAGAGACAGTTACTAAATTCACATTATTTCCCCCACCCATAAAATAGTTAATCAAAAGATTACATGGAAGCAAAAGGGCAGGAAGCCACCTAGAGAAGCTGATCACAGCCATCTGTGGTATGTGGTATATGGTAAATATTCACCCATTTATTTAATGGAATGGGTGAATGTTCAATCTGTGATCATGCAAATGATAATATCAATGTACAAAACGAAAATGTGATTTTTAGTATTTCTGTATTTATTTGAAACAGATTGTATTGTAACAGGATACTTAGATTGCTAACAGATTGTATTATAACAGGATACTTAGATTGCTAATGTCACTTTTTATAAAATGATTTTTCATGATTTGAATTTTCTAAAAACAAGCCTCACTCGTATCCTTTATGACTCATGTGTTTTATTCTTTTTCTTGTGAGATTATTTGTTAGGTCCAGGAAATTCATTCAGTTTCCAATTTTAGAATTAATGGCTTAATGTCAGTACTGACTCAACTTATGAATGGATTGTGTTTGTAATTTTATTTCTATGTTATTTAGAATTTAAGTAAAATTTTCCTCCAGAAACAGGCTATAATTGATATTAATTTTTCCCAAATTTGAAAAATTTAATTTGGGATCTATTAGAACTCTACCAGGAAAAAAATAGGTATTGAGAAAGAAATATGTAACTTATATTTGTATACATATACAAATGTGTGTGTGCATGTGTGTATATATGTGTAAAATACATGGAATACCATTAGAACTACACAGAAGACCTCCTATACTTAATTGCTGAATATGTGCTGACAATAACTTCAATGGCAAGTATGAGGAAGGAAAATCATTTTAATACATTTATTCACTTTTTTTTTTTCTACTATACTTTAAGTTCTGGGGTACATAGATACACATGTGCCATGGTGGTTTGCTGCACCCATCAACGCATCACCTACATTAGGTATTTCTTCTAATGCTATCCCTCACCTAGCCTCCCACCCCCTGACAGGCCCCGTTGTGTGATGTTCCTCTCCCTGTGTCCATGTGTTATCATTGTTCAACTCCCACTTGTAAGTGAGAACATGCGATGTTTGTTTTTCTGTTCTTGTGTTAGTTTGCTGAGAATGATGGTTTCCAGCTTCATCCATGTCCCTGCAAAGGACATGGACTCATCCTTTTTTATGACTGCATAGTATTCCATGGTGTATATGTGCCACATTTTCTTAATCCAGTCTATCATTGATGCACATTTGGGTTTGTTCCAAGTCTTTGCTATACATTTAGTGAGCATCTGATGTGTGATTAGGGCACATTTAAAAATGCTATGTCTCAGCTGGTTCTTCAAGACTCTGAATATGTTGTTTATTATATTATGTTATGCTTATATCAGTAATTCCCTTACATTACAAATATGGTTTATTTTTGAGCCACAATTTGAGTTTTTATACTTCAGACATTCAGGAGTACTCAAACAGGTTTACTACTCATCAGACCTCTGATAGTTTTCTAGCTTATTATTTCTTTTTTCTGCTAAGTGCAGATGCTAGTTTTTAAAATGTTGAATGACAATTTCTTGAATTAATAGAATTATAATTGCTAAGATAATTTTCATGTTTGCCGGTTAATACATTTTCTTCCCCTTAGGGAAGTTGAAAATCCCTACTTTCCTCCCCTCCCCTCTGCCACTATGTGTATATGTACACACTCACTCCCACATGTAGAAGAGAGTGTAGTTTTATTCAGCATTTCTCAAACTTTTTGGCCTCAGGACCCTTTACAATCTTAAAAATTATTGAGGACTCCAAAAAATTTTTATTTATTTGAGTTATATATATATTAATATTTACTTTATTAGAAATTAAAACAGAAATTTTAAAAAACATTTGAAAAATTACACATAAGGTTTTATGCTGATTACCTGGGTGACAAAATTATCTATACACCAAAACCCTGTGACACATAATTTACTCGTGTAACAAACCTGCTCATGTACCCCTCAAACCTAAAATAAAAGTTGGAAAGGAAAACTAATAATAAACTCCATTAAATCTTCACATAAATAACATACCTTTTAGAAAAAAATAATCATTTTGCCAAAAAAATTTAGTGAGAAGAGTGGTTTTATTTTACATTTTTATAACTAATAACTGGTTTAATAGAAGGCAGCTAGATTCCTACATCTGTCTCTTTATTCACTCTGTTACATGTACTATGTTGTCTTAGTCAAACTGTAGAAGGCAAATCTGGCTTTACATAGATATATAATGTGAGAAAGGAGGAGTATTTAATAGCACATATATTTGTGGTTATTCTTTTTTTAATACTTAACCAAAACTCAACAAGTAGTAATTTCTTATAAGTTACATGCAATGTAAAATCTAAAACCAAATAAATAAATCCTTCCTAGTCTCTTGTACTTTAAAATCCATTGGTTTATTTTGCACTTTAAATGAATCTTTTACCCATGTATGATTTTGTAATATTGTGCATTGGTCGTGTGGAAAGCATTGATCCATCACGTTATGCAGATCTTCCAAATGTTGATACATCTTGTTCTGTAATATCCAAAAAATCACATTTGTTAATGTCATCACTTGTTTTCAAAAACATCTTTCAGTGTTTGAGTAATTCCATGGTAGTGGTTTTGAGTTTTCTAAAATTCCAATTTTTGCTTGAAAGCTCAAATTTTATTATTGTCTACTAATAGTTTCAGTCTTTTTTTTTTTTTTTTTAAGTAAGAGGCTCACTTTGTTTCCAGATTAGAATAACAAAGTTTGTCCGTTTTTCTTTCAAATATCCAGTATACCATAAAGAAAACCAGACAGTTTTAGCTCACAATTCATATATTCGCACAAGTGTTTTTCTTCAAAACAACTATCATACTTATGTCTACAGTAGAAGTGCTTTGTGCATACTTCTGTTCCATAACACAAAATACTGTATTCAAGTTGAAACTTCATAAAATTAATATTTTTTTTTTACTGCTTCATCAAGGATATTAAATGAAACTGGCATTTTTAAAAATCTACTGTTGAGTGCCTGGCAGAGACAAATACAACAACTTTTAGACTTGCTACACCACTTTGACTCATCCAGCAGTTGTACCCTCAGTACAAATGTCAAAACAGTGAAAGGGCAAATCACATTTAATATTATTAAAGTAGTATTTACCTCATAGACCCTCTTGAAATGATTTCAGAGTTTCCCAGGGTCCATGAACCATACTTATGAACTGCTTGTATAGTGGCTTAAGAGCATAGAGCACAGACTCTAGGACCAAACAAATCTGGCTCTGCCCAGCTATGAAATCTAGAGATCTAGAGCAAGTTGTAACCTCAGTTTTCTCATTTGTAAAGTGAGCTTATAATAGTATTACATTATAGGACTGGTGTGGGGTTACATGATTTAAAATATGTAAAGCTCTTAGAACAGTAACTGGTAGATGGTAAGCCCACGTATTTCCAAATTACTTTATATTATACACACATACCCCCACACACAGATTTCTGTATGTATTCCATTGGTTCTGGATATTTGAAAACTCCATTTAGGTTCGTCTCATAGCTTTCAAATCAGCTCATGCTTAAACCAGACCAGATAAATGACACATAGTTTAGTTCTAAAGATCCTCAGATACAGTTCTTTTTGTACTTTGTTTATACTATTTTAGGTTGTAGAGCATCTACTTTGAATTTCTTTGGTATCAGTGATGGAGGAATAAATGCCACCATCTGTATATAACTGGATTCTCTTATTGACCAATGTGTGCTTTTGAGATGATTCCTCAGCAGTTTAAATGTCCTTGAGAAGTATTTGGTGTGATATAAAGAGGCTGTTAGATTGTTTTGGACTTCAATGTTAAGTGATGGCACAACTTGGTTAATCTTAGAAGTTAAACAACCACTTGTATTGTTCTATGTAGGCTTTTATTTTCAGTTCATGTATTCTTTGTAACCTAAATTTATTTGGAAGTTGATAACTCAGTGATATACTCAAATAGTTTTGATTCTCTTTTTCCTATGACCTTCACCCAAAGCTTTGTGCCGAAGCTAGTTATCGTTTTTGCCACACAGTGTAGGAGGAGAATGTTGAGTGTCTGAATATAATCAAAATTATTTTTTCCGTAAGTTAGATCCATCATTTATTCAGAACATATAAGCTCTTAATTGCTTCTGTCTTTCTTGAACATATTTGCTGGAACTTCTGAATGAAAGTAAAAGTACCTAATCATACTTTTGGAGCCAACAGGAAACTTTATTATATTATATTGATCATTAATAACACCGGGTGAAATTATTCTGTTAGGAGAGTAAATGAGAATTACCAAAAATATTATGTATAGTATCGCTAAACATGAGATGGAGGGAAAATCAGCTGTGAATTGTTTTATGGAAGCAATCTCAAAAGTTGTCACATCCCTCCCTTTTTAAAAAAAAAAAAATCACATTATATCATGAATATTCAAATACATTCTAAAGAAAGTAAAACCAAATTAAAAAAAAAAAAAACTTTCAACCTTTATTGAATTATATCTGTTTGCATAATAAGGCAACAAGTACAACTTTTTTATGTGATTTTTGTAACCAGCAGCATAACTCTGCTCTTTTCTGATTTGAACTTTCAATGAACTCCTCTGTAAAGCTCTGATATTAAGTCTCCTCATACTACCTCAGTATTCTTTTATGTATCATAAACACAAAGAGAACTTTTTCTTTCTTTCTTTTTTTAAACTAAGGGAACTTTGATGTAATTTTCTAGGTCCCTACAAGAGATCTGGAATAACTTCACATTTTGTTTTAACCTCATGTTTATAATTTAGTTTTTGGAGTTCTATGAAACACCTTTCACTCTCAGTTAAAGTAGATGATAATCACTCTTCTTAGTTTGGCCAAAAGGTAATGCTCAGTACAGTGACACATTCAAAAAGAAAGTGGAGCGATTTCCAAGCATTTATCTTCACTGTATTTTTACTGATGTCTGTCCTTCCTTGTCTTTCTGCTGTTTGTTTCTGTTGAAACTAAAGTGTTTCTTTGTAAACTCCAAGGACACATGTGTATTCTATACCTAGGATCCAAAAGTTTCCCATTCAAATGCTTATACTATCCTGTTTCTTCAGGCTGTGTACACCTAAGCTCTTAATCCTTTCCCCTGAGCCATCTCCAAAAGCAAGCTTTATATTTGGTGAAGCAAGAATTGTTTCTAAAGATTGTCCTTGGATTCAGTTGTAGACAGGAAAAGAGTTTGCAATTCTGGGAGTGTCCCTGGGTCCCACCGCCAAAACAACTGAATGTTTCTGGAGATTGCATAGTATAGAAACCTCTTGCATAGTATAGAAACCTCTTGGTAGTATAGAAACACATCTTTTAAAATCCAAATTAACAAAACAGAAATGGGTAATTTTATTAAAAATATTTTTTCTTATGGGTTTTACATTTATAAGTATAATTTTATTTATTTTTGTGAATAAAAAGCTACCCTTTCAGGCACATAATAGACTGAAGACAGTTTTCTAACAATAGATGATTTCCACAAAAGTTATTCACTGTGCATTAACATAGTGTCTTTACAGAGTTGTTCTAATATCAGAATTAGAAATTTTAGTTTTCAAAAAGTTACTGAATAAATGAATATTTCTGTGTAAAGTAAAAGTCCAAATCACATTTTATAAACGATTATAGACTAAGTCGGTGTTCCTACTTCCTTTACATGGATGTCCATAAAACAGATGTAATCCTGGCTATGGATGTCTTATGCATTCAGACCCTGTAGATTGCTGAACGTTTGGCAAAGATAATTATATATTTTGGCTTGGCATGTGGAAACAGCAAACTTTTCCACTTTCCATTATGTAAATTAGCAGTGGAAATAGCTCTATATTTCTCTATGATGTGATCTTGCTAAATATAGGTAATGTAGATTCATTTCTATTAGAAGGAATAATTTGCCACGAACTGATGGTCAAGTTTTTGGTATAACTTAAATATCATTTTGATATTTGTTCGTTGTGTGGAACCTCAGTCTCTTTTAACAATTTATTTTTTTGTCCTGAACATCTAAGTCATTATAGGTTCTAGCAAAATTGATTAGACTTTTCTGGTGACTTTTGTTTTATATCTTTATGTTTTATATTTTTTATGAAGGAAACCACGGTATTTTTGCCTAAGGAAAAGGACTTGAGTCTTGTCATGATATGTGTTCCTTCTATATCTCTTGTTTCTTTGTGAGCCTATCATAATCCTTGGGACTGTTGAAATGTGGACAATCAAAACTAAACAAAGATTTAAAAACTGTTGGTTTAATTTTGGTGATAAAATGATTAGACATTATACCAAACCCAAGAATAAAATATTTAATGAAGCAGTAAAGTAGTTTATAAATTATATCACACAGTTTAGCAAGTATTTAAATGTTATATTCAAATAAGTAAAGTTACATTTAAGCCACCCCACTCAGATGAGAGTATATTATTCTTTTCACATTTATAGATAATAATGGTATCATTTAGTGAACCTTAAGCAAATGGCTTACAATTAAGTTTAAATATTGCTGAAGCCCCTCTTTTTCCTCAAAGTGCTTAGAAATGTTACACCTTTGAGGTAACCTAATGTTCATTAGTGGCTCTAGAAGACAATGGACAGGAAAGAGAAAAGTTAATCTCAAGGCAGTCAGGCACAAATAGCACTGATTGCCTGTTACTTTGCAAAGCATTATGTGGTATGTTCTATTTTTAAATTTCACTTTACTCTTTTTACTTTCATTCAATTGTTAATCAGAAATACCTCCTCTGTGGAGATGTTTTTACCATTCTTGGAACTGCATGGAGTTTTCCCTTTAATAATATACTACTGTTTGCAGAGGTCCCAGGCATGTGGACCTTAAAACAAAACAAAACAAGGCAAATCATTTTCCTACTTTTAATATGTGGCTAGGAGTGGGTTGGCTCATTCACATCAAGCCTAATTTGATGTGAGTTAGTATGAACCTTTGACAAAATCCATGGTTTAGAATTTAGACTGGAAGGAGACAATAAATCTTACTGTTTAAATCACCCAACAGAGTAACAGTACTGTTTGTAACATTTCTCCAGGCCTCTTTCCTAAATCTGTTACTCTGTGATGTAAAGCCTTGGTTACTTTTCAGTACTTTTAAATTTGTTTGCAGAAGGTGGAGCCCAGAAAATGTGCCCATCATTGAGTGCTCTAAGTTTAGCCGAGGAAAGCAAGGACGTGGTAATATTTCTGTTCCAAAGAGTTGTATTTATCTGAGTTACAGTACTGGTTTACATAAATGAGAAACTAAGATTTTCCATACACCGGGAAAAGTTTCAAAAGGATGGCTTTTGTGCTTGCCACTTCATACCCAACAAATGTTACAAACAAATACTCATGTCTGCAGTAAGCCATTTGTGGGTGTGCGTAATTGCGGTTCACAAGTCATTCAAGCTCAAGTCTTTTCCAGGTACAAATGAGAAACCCTTAGAAAATGAGTGCTCTCTCTGCATTTTTGGAATGAGTTCAGCTATTAAGATTTAAAAATTTATTTTATTTTTTTGCACAAAAGTAGATATATCAGAGGATCTTTTGTTTCAGGAAGAAGTTCTAACACCTTTGGTGTAAAATGGCATTCTTGTAATCTTTATCATATGTAACTACATTTTTGGTTGTTGAGATTAGGAGTTAAAGATGTTAAGCTCTTCAATAGCCTGCATAGTTTTAATTAACTTTTAAATACACAGACCTTTTGTAGACTGATAAGTTTTTAATGTGACCCCATTGCTTACTTTGGCTACTAAAGTGTCAAATTTGGTTCCAAAACTCATGAGAAGATTCAAAACTCATTCTGTTGTTTGTGGAGAAACCAGAAGAGATTTCAATAAAGTTACTGGGTTTAATGTCTAGCATTAGTCCTATCTTTTTTAAATAGCAAAATGACTTTCTCTTAGCAAGAATATGAAGCAAGTCCAGGGTTAGATAAATTCACTTTACCATTTTACCACTATATTTTCTATTTTTGAGGTTAAAAAAAAGCCAAACCTCACCTCACAGGGGTCTCTCTTATTTAGAGTTTTACTACTTAGTTAAGCTATATAATTTTGCTGAACATTTTCAAACTACAAAATATGAAATAGTTGTTGCCGATCATAGAAACCTCCTTGCTTTCAACGTATTTTTGAAGTTGAAAACTTTTCTTGGTATTTCCTTCAGAAGGCATTTTAACCTTTTCAGTCTTTTGGATGTCATATCTAAAAAGTTGAAGTGTCCCTCAAAAAACACCTTAATTAATACTACATTTTTTCCTAGAGATTTTTGGATGTCTACATTTATCCTGTGCAGAAGTTCAGCTCCTTAGTGACTCTTCAACTTATCAAATGAGCATTCTCTACAATTAGTGTTGGTCATATAGTTGATTTATTCCTTAGGAATTAGCATTACTTATTTGATCAAAGTCATTAGATTGCTTTTACTATCTTAGTTTTCCTCTAAGTCTTGTACAGCATTTTGGGTAGGTTATGGATTGATAGGAGGGGAACATACACACATACATATGTACAATCACATGTGTGCTTTTAGCTTTATGTTTCCAATTTAGTTAACCAAAGATCCAATGTTTTTAGACGTAAAGTCAGAGTTAAAACAGATGCAATATATCAGCATAATTTCTCTTCATCACAAAGGCCCTCAATAGAGATAAACAGCTGCTAATAACAATATACATATAGGTTATGTACATACAGTGTGCAGATAGTGTTCCTCAATCAGGAAAGTTCATTTCTTACTATGTCACTGCCCTTTTAAAGTCACTATTCTAAAAGAGCTTAAAATCTGTGGGCCATTGCATTTTCATCACTATTCCAGAGAACACGAACTAATAATCTGTGGGCTTCCTTTTAAGGGAGTGTTTATAATTACCAGACTTTCCTGGTTGTTGAAGTGAACTCAGTGTCAGCAAGGACACGTTCTCATCCAGAGGGAGAAAGCAGAGCTAATACCCAGGTGTTCTCTGCCATGAACTTACAAGTGCTCTGGAAAGCCCATTTCCCCATAAGTATTAAAGCTGAAATTTATAACTTTGAATTTTAGAGTAACCCAGTAAGCTCTTGATTATTTTATGTCAGAGAAAAGAACAGAGAAGGATGGCAATCAAAATTGACCTAATTTGTAAAATCACTTATGTTTGGATTTAGAATGATTTTTATACTTGGGTTTGAATGTGGCCATATCTGTCATATCTGCTTAGGGGATTTATGAAAACTAATCAGTCATACTATGAAAATAATCAGTCATACTATAAAAATTTGACCTAAGAGGAAGTGAGAAGCTGTTTGGTCTATCTCTTTTTGATGAGGAAAGAATATCTTTCAAAACAATGGAAGGTGGGGCCATTTTCAGAACTTTAATGTAATCCTTTTTGTGAATTCCTAACCTCTGTCTGGCATATACTAGGTACTCAGGAAATGTTTATTGAATGAGTAAATAAGGAAGTATTTGCATTGATTGAGGCCTTTAAATATGTGAGGTGCACAGAATTTAGATATATGAGGACAAAGTCTTGACTCTTAAATTATTTGTTGAGAAGAAACATTCACTCAGTATTCATCCACTGGATTTTGAATTGTGATGGCCCTGTAAAGAGTTCAAGAATGAAGAAGATGAGAGTTTGAAAGCCTGTAGTATAAGGAAGTATGTAATGGGTGCAGGGATAGAAGTCGGTGAGTAGTTATATATGATACAGGCAGTGTTAAGGAATTTAAGGCAAGGATAGTTGACTTTTGTGAACAAGGAAAGCTTAATGGAATAGGTAGCATTTAAGCTAGCCATAAATGTAGTAAAGTGAAGCAGGTAGGAAGTCATTTATTTTTGGAGGGGACTCGAGAAAGTACTTGGAAACAGGAAAGCACAGGGCCTGATGAGGGCAGGGCACTGTAAAAGGCCTATCTCCACTGGAAAATAGTGGGAATAGAAGTGTTGGGCTGGGATATAGAGATCTTGAAGCAGACTATTTTGGCTTTCTTTTGGGATCTATTTAATATTTTTGAGTACTATCTTAATGAGATAGATTACAGTGAGAGAAGAAGAGTAGAGGCAAAAAGATCAGTTAGGAATCTGTGGCACTTATCTAAGGGGGAGATTAAAGCACTTGAAAAGAACACAGAAAAGATGGGGAAAAATTGGTTGTGAAAAAAGAAGTGGCAAGTTGACATGGGAACTGATTGATTGCCCAAAGAGGAAGCAGCCAAAGAGGACTCCTGACACATCCTATAAAGGGACATTGTAACTTCAGGGTCATCTGTGGTCAGAAGACTGTAAATTATAAACTCCCTTAGATCTAGTCTCTAGGGGTTCTCTTTGGAGGAAACTAGTGCTTGTAGGCTCCCTGCCAGGGACATGGCCCTTTGGGCCTGCCCTCTCCCGAGCTAAATCTCTGAGTCTGTGGCTGGGAATTAGGAACCAAGTAGTCGGTGTGGTGGGAAAAAGTGGCTTAGTGTGCCAAGTGGAGAAGTGAGCACTGCAGAAGCTGAGATCAGGAAGACCAACAGCAAGAGCCAGACAGGAGAGGACTTACTGCTGCACCCAAGCAATGTTCTCAAGGGATGGGAAGATAAAGCTTTCCCAAGGACTGAGCAGAAGGAGTTGGCAGAAAAGAGGGTTGATTGTTGTTGGCCTTTGTGTGTTTTTACCCTTTTTCATAAAACAAACAAACAAACAAAATATATATATATATATATATACTCATTAAGGACATTTTAGAAAACAGAGGCAGGTAAAAATGGAAAAAAACCTGTTTTTTTTGATCTGCATTGAACTCTTAACATCACAATTTTACAAGTCTTTCTATGAGGCAGGTTTTTTTCAGCTGAATGTAACAGTATGTACCATATAAATGCAAAAGATAGCTATTAATGCTATTGTTGTTTGTTACTGTTAGTTGACAATAAGTAGACAGTAGTCAGATCATAAAAGAGCTTGTATTTTGTTGGGGAGCTACTGAAGAATTTTCAGCAGGGAAGGGGCATAATCAGATTTATATTTTAGAATGATTTATTTGGCCTAAATATGAACAGTGGATTAGAAGGCCCTGAGGCTTGAAGTCTGGATATCAGTTTTGAGGCCAGATCATAGGGGCTAATCAAGGCATTGGGAATGGCCAGACCAGGGGCAGGGGGACTGGATAGCAAAGAAATTTGAGAGCTTTGTAAGGAAGAATTGACAGGATGTGGGGATTGATAAGTTGTGAAGGTAGAAAAGCATGCTATAGCTGTCTCAATTAGATGTCCCACAGGGACTTCAAATTCAACATTTCCAAAACAGAAATTGTAATCATTCTTACCAAATTTACACCATGTCTATCTTTATCCATTTTCTGCTGCTATAACAGAATATGAAAGAATGGGTCATTATAAGCAACAGAAGTTTGTTTGGCTTATAGCTCTGGAGGCAAGGAAGTCCAAGACCATGGTGCTGGCATCTGACAAGAGCCTTTGTGCTTTGCCCATGGTAGGAGGAGGAAGGTAGAAGACTGAAAGACAAGTGGGGGTGCAAGACAGAGGGAGGAAATAAGTCCAAGCATCTTTTTTCAGGAGCTCACACCCATAATGATGAACCTATTCACATGATAATGGCATTAATCTACTCATGAGGGCAGATTGCTCATGGCCTAATCACCTCGTAAAGGTCCCACCCCTTAGTACTATCACAATGGCACTTGAATTTCAACATGAGTTTTGGAGGGGACATTTAAAACATAGCACTGTTCTAGATTCCCTCTCTCAGTGAATATACCCTTACCTACCCAGTTACCAAGCTAAAAATTTGGAAGTCATCCTAAAGTCTTATTTCTATAATATCTATTACTATATCTAGTCAGTCACCAAAACCTATCAGATCTTCCACATAAATATTTAAGATTTTTTTTTTATATCTTTGTTACCACTGTATTTGCCAAGTTTAGGTTTTCTTTGTTTTGTTTTTTTATTTACTTGTTTGTTTGTTTTTGAGGCAGAGTTTTGCTCTTGTTGCCCAGGCTAGAGTGCAATGGTACAATCTTGACTCACTGCAACCTCCGCCTCCCGGATTCAGGCGATTCTCCTGCCTCAGTCTCCTAGTAGCTAGGATTACAGACATGTGCCACCATGCCCAGCTAATTTTTGTATTCTTTTTTAGTAGAAATGGGGTTTCTCCATATTTGTCAGGCTAGTCTCAAACTCCTGACCTAAGGTGATCCACCCACCTCGGCCTCCCAAAGTGCTGTGATTACAGATGTGAGCCACTGTGCCCAGCCAAATTTAGGTATTTACTTTTGACTTAAAATAGTAGTTGACAAACTACAGACTACAGACCTAATCCAGCCTACCATCTGTTTTTGAAATAATATTTTAATAGAATATAACCACTCATTTACATTTTGTCTATTGCTGCTTTTATGCTACTGTGACAGATTTGAGTAGTTGTGATTGAGACCATGTGGCCTACAAACCCTAAAATATTTATTTAATACTATCTGGTCCTATACAGAAAGTTTGCTTACCCGTGGTTTACAATATTGTAATATAACTGAATTCCCTACTTTTAGGCTTCAATCTGACCTTTCCTTCATTGATGTTTTATTTTATTTTATTTTTATTTATTTATGAGACAGAATCTCACTCTGTCGCCCAGGCTGGAGTGCAGTGGTGTGGTCTTGGCTCACTACAACCTCTGCCTCCTGGGTTCAAGCGATTCTCCTGCCTCAGCCTCCTGAGTAGCTGGGAGGCGCCTGACACCATGCCGGCTAACTTTTTGTTTTTTTGGTAGAGACGAGGTTTCACCATGTTAGCCAGGATGGTCTCGATCTCCTGACCTCACGATCCACCTGCATCAACCTCCCAAAGTGCTGAGGTTACAGGCGTGAGCCACTGGTCCCAGCCTATATATTTTTAATTAGATGGGATCTTACCCTGTCACCTAGGCTGGAGTGCAGTGGCTTGATCTCGACCCACTGCAGCCTCTGCTTCCCAGGCTCAAGAAATCCTCCTATTTCATCCTCCTAAGTAGCAGGTACTACAGGTGCACACCACCACACCCGGCTTATTTTTTGTATTTTAGGTGGAGATGGGGTTTCGCCATGTTGACCAAGCTGGTCTCAAACTCCTGACTCAAGCAATCCGCCTGCCCTCACCCTCTCAAAGTGCTGGGATTACAGGGGTGAGCCACCCTACCCGGCCTTTTTTAGGTTCTAATTGTTACTCAAGATTCCTTTGCCGATAAACCCTAAGTCTCAGTCTTCAAGTCCTTTGTAATGTTTCACCTAAAAGGAATCATTTATGTAAGAATAATCAATCTCCATTAATGTTAATATTACAAGGTTTACTCTTTCAAGGTTTTGTATAGGGATTTTTTGATTTATCTGTGTTTTTCTGAAATATTTCTTGAAAAGCCTCAGTCCACTGGTTGTCAGTTGTTTATGGCAGTACAAAGGAAGATAGCAAGTATTTTTGCCAGACATTAGCTTTATTTGTTCAGCAAGAACTCTGAGATTTTGTAAGATTTTAATACCTCTACTGTTTTCATTTATTTTGTGACTGAAAAGCCCACTGCCATATATTATCAGGAAACTCAAGAGAGCCTTTCTTTGACTTCCAGATTCACAACAATGAAAAAAGTTAAAGATAGCCGCTTTCTAGGAAAGAGAGACTAGAATCAAAGGATTTGCTGCATATATGTGGGAGTATTGATTTTAACATCTCAATTCTAATTAACTCATCTTGAGATAGTTTTTTGAAGTGTTAATGCATTTTATTTGTAGGTTTAGTCTCAAACAAATTCCACTGATGACATAACTCCCAGGAGAGATTGGCAATATCCAGAAATCAGTCCACTTTTTATCCTCCACCCAATTAAAATATAATATTATGTAAATATTTTGACATATCTATATCTAGTAGGAAGAATTATAACAGAAGAGAAAAACCTTATTTGCTAGACAAACAAGTGAAATGAATTGGTAGATTTTAATCTGGAGAAGTTTACAGGCACTTAAAAATTACTTGCTTATCTTTTTCTAAACATTAACAGAATTTTTTGTAGTGCTGGAAAATCAAAATAGAAATATAGTTATAGTCATTCAAATACCTACATGATTTTTAAAAAATACTGGGTCTGCTGACTAGTGACATCAGCAAAATAACAGAATAGGAAGTCTCAAGCTCCACTTCCATGCCCTGCCTCCCAACCCCGCCCCTCCGCCACCCCGCAGCCCCGACCCACAAAATTCAGCTAAGCTAGACTAGAGCATCCTTTTGAAAACTGCAACACTTGGAAACAAGCCTGAGATACCCTCGTGATTTGCAGAACTGAATAAAACCTGAATTAGAAGTGTAAGAATGGTCTTATTACAACAGTGCTGCCCCTCCCCTTCCCCTAAGTCAAGCACAACACCTGATGGAGATTTTTTCTCTGAACCCAGAATTTCAACAGTGGGGAAGGGAATTGGATGCAGTCGTCCAGCATACCTAGCATTCTGATATGCTTCTTATGAAACCCACTCCAAAGCAATCAGCATGGCTAGACTGCCTGGAGTCGAGTAGAAATAAAGGAGGCAGAAGTCATATTGACCAGTGCATGGATCTTGATGGTACCTCTGTTTTCCTGACAGCTGTGATGCCTGGTCACAGATACCAGCCAGCCTCATAGTTGACCCCCAAAGCTGAGCTAGTTGCCTTCAGAAGGATGATGGGAAGTTCATCATAGCCTGAGTCCTTAGGCTGCTAGTTTCCTACCCAGCCTCAGAGCCCACCTCTGTGACCCTGCTATGCAGGGAGATGCCCACTTCCTCCCATTTTAGAGAAGTGAAGGGTCTATACCAGTTTGACTTGAGAAGTCAAGCAGCAGCTGCCCCCACCCTCAGCCAAAAAACCTGCTTTACAACCCCACCCAGGTAGAGAGACTCTCTACCTTTATGAATTTCAGAGAATTAAATGGTCTAGACTGAGTTGACATGGGTGCTCAAGCAGTGGCTCCATTCAGCCAATAAGCCATTCCAGTGACTTTGCACAGGCAGGGAGATTTCCACGTTCACGCATCTTAGAGAAGCATAGAGCCTAGACCTGCTTGACCCAGGCAGTCAAACAGCCACTAAACTCACCCACAGGGCAATCCGATGGCTCTACCCTGACAGGGAGGTAATCCTCAATTGTGCATTTCTAAGGGTCACAGCTTCTGGTATTTCCTCTCTCCCAAGAAATTACTCTGCCTCACCTTGGAGCCCAGCCTACAGCCCAGCCCAACTGCAGATCTCAAATAGCAGAATTGCCCATCCAGGGAATACAGCTTGCAACTGGCCTGATGAGAAACCATCACAGTATCTAGCCCTTAACTCTGCCTAATAGCAGAGCCCAGCCACTGATCTCACCAGACAGTGAAGTCTATCCAGCAGCCCCATGTAACATCAGAGGAAAGGCATCTGCCCAGCAAATTAGAGAACTCCCAACAAGCTCTGACTCCCTGGGATCATCACCAGCTGGCCCTTCACAGGCTAAACTAAATAGTGAACCTCTATCCATGCCAAAGAACATCTATTGTAAAGGCTAGAAGGGGGCTTTCTCCTCAAATGCATAGACAGTAACACAAGGACACAAGAACTACAAAGAATCAAGAGAAATTCCAAAAGAAACTAATAAAAGCTGCAGAGAAATGGAGATCTTTGGAATGACTGAGGAAGAATTGAGAATACTACTCATAAAGATATTCAGTGATGTACAAGAATATGTGGATAGAAAATGTAATAAAGTTTGGAAACTGATACATAACAAAAATGACAAGTTTGACAGAAATAGAAACAATATGAGAGAAACACAAATTCTAGAGCTGAGGAATACAGTGACTGAAGTAAAAATTCAATAGAAAGCATCAGTGGTGGATTTGATAGAGTAGAAGAAAGAATCAATGAGCTGGAAGACAACATTTGATATTATCCAGTTAGAGGACCAAAAAGACAAAAGAGTGAAAAAGAATGAAGAAAGCTTATGGGACTTATGAGACACCATCAAGAGATCAAACCTTTGCATACTAGGATTTGCAAAAGAAGAAAGAGAAAAAGAGTCACAAAGCCTATTTAAGGAAAGAATGGCTGAAAAATCTCCTAATCTGGGAATAGATATGAATATCCAGGTACAAGAAACACAGAAATTTCAATCAAATTCAACACACAGAGGGGTATACCAAGGCATACAATAATCAAACTGTCAAAAATCAAAGACAAAATATTTTGAGAACAGCAAGAGATAATAAACACATCACCTGCAAAGGAGACAATATGACTATCAGCAGATTTCCCAGCAGAAACCCAGTAGGCCAGGAGAGAGTGGCATGATATAATTGAAATGCTGAAGGAAAACAAACACAAAAACTACCAATCAAGAATACTTTACCCAGCAAAGCTATCTTTCATAATTGAGGGGGAAATAATACTTTCTCTCTCAATTTCATGAAACATATGAAATTGCAAAACTCAATGGTGTATGTAAAATAGTGCCATATTCAGAAAACTCTAGGACTGTAATAATGGTGTGTAAGGCAATTTCATCCCTAGTACATGGGTTTAAAAACAAAAATATTAATAGCAGCTATAGCTAAAATAAATTATCAAGGTATACACATTAAAAATGATGTAAATTCTGCCATTAAAAACATAATGTTGAAGGGGTATGCAAAAGTATAGAATTGTTGTATGCAAAGTTAAGTTGCTATCAGCTTATACTTGATTGTTTATAAGATGTTCTGTGTAAACCTCATGGTAATCACAAAGCAAAAATCTTTAGTGGAAGTATAAAGCAAAAATAGAAAGGATTCAAAGCATACCACTACAGAAAACCATCAAATCACAAAGGAAGACAGCAAGAGAGGAAGACAGAAAAAATTATTTACCAAACATCCAGAAAAAAACTAAGAAAATGACAATAGGCTGGGGACAGTGGCTCATGCTTGTAATCCCAGCACTTTGGAAGGCCGAGGCAGGCAGATCACTTGAGGTCAGGAGTTTGAGACCAGCCTGGCCAATATGGTAAGACCCCATCTCTACTGAAAATACAAAAATTAGCTGAGCATGGTGGCATGCACCTGTAATCCCAGCTACTTGGTAGGGTGAAATGGGAGAATTGCTTGAACCCAGGAAGTGGAGGTTGCAGTGAGCCAGGATCATGCCACTGCACTCCAGCCTGGGTGACAGAATGAGAATCCACCTCAATAAAAAGAAAAGAAAAGAAAATGGCAATAGTACATCCTACATGTTAATAATTACCTTGATTATAAATGGATTAAATTATCTAATAAAAAGACAGTTACTGAATGGATTAAAAAACAAGACTTAGCTATATGCTGTATACAAAAGATACATCTCACTTTTAGGGATACACATAGATGGAGACTGAAGGGATAGATAGATATTCCATGCAAATTCAAACCAAAAGAGAGTAGGGGTAGCTATACATACATAAGACAAAATTGATTTTAAGTCAAAACCCATAAAATGAGACAAAGGACATTATATGATGATAAAGGGGTCAATTTACCAAAAGGATACAACAATTATAAATATGTTTGCACCCTACATTGGAGCATCTAAATATATAAAACAAAGATAAAAAGATCTGAAGGGAGAAATAGATTGCAGCACAATAACGACAGGGGACTTCTATACCTCAGTTTCAAAAATGGACAGATTAGCAATCCAGAAAATTAATAAGGAAACATTGGACTGTAACAATACTTTTGACCAAAGGAACCTCACAGACATATCTAAAATATTCCATTCAACAGCAACAGAATACACATTTTCCTTGAGGACACATAGAACATTCTTCAGCTTAGATAACAAAATAAGCCCCAGCAAATTTAAGATGATTGAAATTATATTAAGTATATTTTCTGACCACAATGATATGAAAATAGAAATCAATAACAGGAAGAATTTTGGAAAAATTTAAAAATACATGGAAATTGCACAACATGTTTCTAAAAACAAATGGGTCAATGAAGAAATTAAATGGGAAATTTAAAAATATATTGGGAAATGAAAATGTAAACACAGTATACTAAGACTTACGGGATACAGCAAAAGCAGTTCTATGAGGAATGTTTATAGCAAAAAAAAAAAAAGCCTATATCATAAAAAGAGAAAGATCTCAAACAACTTAATGTTACAACTCAAGGAAATTTAAAAAAGAACAAACTAAGCCTAAAGCTAGGAGAGAAAAAATACAATAAAGATCAGAGCAGGGATACAGAAATAGAGACTAGAAAAATAATACAAAACATTAACAAAATTAAGGGTTGATTTTTGAAAAAATAAAATTGACAGATTTTAGCTAACTTAAGAGAAAAGGAGAGAAGGGTAAAATAAATGAAATCAGAAATTAAAAGAGAAGACAATAGAACTGATACCATGGAAATACCAAGGATGAGACACAACAAAAAAAGAGAATTTTAGACCAATATCCCTGATGAACATCGATGAAAAATCCTCAATAAAATACTGCCAAACCGGATCCAGCAGCACATCAAAAAGCTTATCCACCATGATCAAGTGGGCTTCATCCCTGGGATGCAAGGCTGGTTCAACATTCGCAAATCAATCAACGTAATCCAGCATATCAACAGAACCAAAGACAAGAACCACATGATTATCTCAATAGATGCAGAAAAGGCTTTTGACAAAATTCAACAGCCCTTCATGCTAAAAACGCTCAACAAATTCGGTATTGATGGAACGTACCTCAAAATAATAAGAGCTATTTATGACAAACCCACAGCTAATATCATACTGAATGGGCAAAAACTGGAAAAGTTCCCTTTGAAAACTGGCACAAGACAGGGATGCCCTCTCTCACCACTCCTATTCAACATAGTGTTGGAAGTTCTGGCTAGGGCAATCAGGCAAGAGAAAGAAATCAAGGGTATTCAGTTAGGAAAAGAGGAAGTCAAATTGTCCTTGTTTGCAGATGACATGATTGTGTATTTAGAAAACCCCATCGTCTCAGCCCAAAATCTTCTTAAGCTGATAAGCAACTTCAGCAAAGTCTCAGGATACAAAATTAATGTGCAAAAATCACAAGCATTCTTATACACCAGTAACAGACAAGCAGAGAGCCAAATCAGGAATGAACTTCCATTCACAATTGCTTCAAAGAGAATAAAATACCTAGGAATCCAACTTACAAGGGATGTAAAGGACCTCTTCAAGGAGAACTACAAACCACTGCTCAGTGAAATCAAAGAGGACACAAACAAATGGAAGAACATACCATGCTCATGGATAGGCAGAATCAATATTGTGAAAATGGCCATACTGCCCAAGGTAATTTATAGATTCAATGCCATCCCCATCAAGCTACCAATGAGTTTCTTCACCGAATTGGAAAAAACTGCTTTAAAGTTCATATGGAACCAAAAAAGAGCCCGTATTGCCAAGACAATCCTAAGTCAAAAGGACAAAGCCGGAGGCATCACGCTACCTGACTTCAAACTATACTACAAGGCTACAGTAACCAAAACAGCATGGTACTGGTACCAAAACAGAGATATAGACCAATGGAACAGAACGGAGCCTTCAGAAATAATGCCACACATCTACAACCATCTGATATTTGACAAACCTGAGAAAAACAAGAAATGGGGAAAGGATTCCCTATTTAATAAATGGTGCTGGGAAAATTGGCTAGCCATAAGTAGAAAGCTGAAACTGGATCCTTTCCTTACTCCTTATACGAAGATTAATTCAAGATGGATTAGAGACTTAAATGTTAGACCTAATACCATAAAAACCCTAGAAGAAAATCTAGGTAGTACCATTCAGGACATAGGCATGGGCAAGGTCTTCATGTCTAAAACACCAAAAGCAACGGCAGCAAAAGCCAAAATTGACAAATGGGATCTCATTAAACTAAAGAGCTTCTCCACAGCAAAAGAAACTACCATCAGAGTGAACAGGCAACCTACAGAATGGGAGAAAATTTTTGCAATCTACTCATCTGACAAAGGGCTCATTTCCAGAATCTACAAAGAACTCAAACAAATATACAAGAAAAAAACAAACAACCCCATCCAAAAGTGGGGAAAGGATATGAACAGACATTTCTCAAAAGAAGACATTCATACAGCCAACAGACACATGAAAAAATGCTCATCATCACTGGCCATCAGAGAAATGCAAATCAAAACCACAATGAGATACCATCTCACACCAGTTAGAATGGCAATCATTAAAAAATCAGGAAACAACAGGTGTTGGAGAGGATGTGGAGAAATAGGAACACTTTTACACTGTTGGTGGGATTGTAAACTAGTTCAACCATTATGGAAAACAGTATGGCGATTCCTCAAGGATCTAGAACTAGATGTACCATATGACCCAGCCATCCCACTACTGGGTATATACCCAAAGGATTATAAATTATGCTACTACAAAGACACATGCACACGTATGTTTATTGCGGCACTATTCACAATAGCAAAGACTTGGAATCAACCCAAATGTCCATCAGTGACAGACTGGACTAAGAAAATGTGGCACATATACACCATGGAATACTATGCAGCCATAAAAAAGGATGAGTTTGCGTCCTTTGTAGAGACATGGATGCAGCTGGAAACCATCATTCTTAGCAAATTATCACAAGAAGAGAAAACCAAACACCGCATGTTCTCACTCATAGGTGGGAACTGAACAATGAGCTCACTTGGACTCGGGAAGGGGAACATCACACACTGGGGCCTATCATGGGGAGGGGGGAGGCGGGAGGGATTGCATTGGGGAGTTATACCTGATATAAATGATGAATTGATGGGTGCTGACGAGTTGATGGGTGCAGCACACCAACATGGCACATGTATACATATGTAACCTGCACGTTATGCACATGTACCCTAGAACTTAAAGTATAATAAAAAAAAAAAAACAAAAAAAAAACAATAAACCTCTTACCTTTACAAATTAAAAAAAAAAAAAAAAAAAGAATAATTATGCACCAACAAATAGGACAACCTAGGAGAAATGGATAAATTCCTAGACATATACCACTTACCAAGAAGCTGAACAGACCAATAATGAGTAAGCAGATTGAATTAGTAATTCTTAAAATCTCCCACCAAAGGAAAGCACAGCCCATGGTAGTTTCACAGCTGAATTACAGTAAACATTTAAAGAACTGGTATCAATCCTTCTCAAACTCTTCCAAAAAACCAAAGAGGAGGGAATACTTTCAAACCCTTTTTATGAATCCAGCATTGCTGCGATATCAAAGCCAGACAATTAGGTTACCAGAAAAGCAAATTACAAGTCAATATTCTTGATGAGCATAGATGCAAAAATCCTCGAGAAAATACTGGAAAACCAAATTCAATTATACATTAAAAGGATTCGCCACCATGATCAAATGGGATTTATCCCTGAGATACACAAAAGACTCAACATATACAAATCAATAAATGTGGTACATCACATTAACAAAATGAAGTATAAAAACCTTATGATCATGTCACTAGATGCAGAAAAAGCATTTGATAGAATTCAACATTCTTTTATTATAAAACTCACCAAATTAGGTATAGAAGGAATGTGCCTCAACGCAATAAAAGCCATGTAAGAGAAGCCTACAGCTAATAATATACTCAATGGTGAAAAGCCGAAAGCTTTTTCTCTTAAAATCCGAAACAAGGTAAGGATGCCCATTCTCACCACTTCTATTCAAAGAGCACTAGAATTCCTTTCCAGAGCAGATAGGCAAGAGAAAGAAAAGGCACACAAATAGGAAAGGAAGAAGTAACATTGTGAATGTTTTCTACAATGTTATATGTAGAAAACTCTACAGACTCCACCAAAGAGCTATATGAACTAATAAAGTTGCAGGATACAAAATCAACACAAAGAGCAGTAGCACTTTTGTACACTAACAATGAACTATCTGAAAAAGAAATCAAAAGAACACTCCTATTTCCAATAGCTACCAAAAAAATAAAGAAAAAAGTTAGGAATAAATTTAACTATGAAGGTAAAAGACCTGTACACTGAAAACTGTAAAAAGAAATTAAAGAAGACAAAGAAATGGAAAGATATCACATGTTCTTGGATTGGAAGACTTAATATTGTTAAAATGTCCATACTAATTGATATGGTTTGGATCTGTGTACCTGCACAAATCTCATGTTGAGTTGTAATTGTCAGTATTGAAGTTGGGACCTGGTGGGAGGTGATTGGATCATGAGTTGGTTTCTCATGAATGGGTTAGCACCATCCCACAAGTGCTGTTCTCGTGAAAGAGTTCTCACAAGATCTATTTGTTTGAAAGTATGTAGCACCTCCCCTATCTCTCTTGCTCCTGCTCTGCCTGCTTTCTCTTTACCTTCTGCCATGATTTCCTGAGGCTTCCCCAGAAGCAGAAGCCACTATGCTTCCTGTACAGCATGCAGAACCATGAGTCAATTAAATCTCTTTTGTTTATAAATTACTCAGTCTCAGGTATTTCTTTATAGCAATGGGAGAACACACTAATACACTATCCAAAGTCATTGTATGGTTTGACTGCATGTCCCCACCCAGATCTCATCTCAAATTGTAATTCCCGTATGTCGAGGGAGGGACCTGGTGGGGAGCGATAGGATCACAGGGGAGGTTTTGCCCATGCTGTTCTCATGATAATGAGTTCTCATGAGATCTGATAGTTTAAAAGTGTATGGCAGTTCTCTCTCTCTCTCTCTCTCTCTCTCTCTTTCTCTCTCTCTCTCTCTCTCTCCTGCTGCCTTGTGAAGGAGGTGCTTGCTTCTCCTTTGCCTTCTGCCATGATTGTCAGTTTCCTGAGGCCTTCCCAGCCATCTGGAACTGTGTGTCAATTAAACCTCTTTTCTTTGTAAAATAACTCAGTCTCAGGTAGTTCTTTATAGCAGTGTGAGAATGGACCAATACAGTGATCAATGGATTTAATGCAATTACTATGAAAATTCCAATGTTAGTTTTCATATAAATAGAAAAAACAATCTTAAAATTCATATGAAACTACGTACAAATACACACAAAGAAATCCCTCAAATAGCCAAGGCAATTACAAGCACAGAGAGCTAAGCTGGAGGTATCATACTACCTGATTTTAAACTATACTACCAAGTTGTAGTAATTAAAACAGCTTGGTACTGGCAAAAAAAAAAAAAAAAAAAAAAAAAAAATCAACCAATTGAAGGGCATAATAGAAAACTCAGAAATAAACCCATGCATGTATGATCAATTGATTTTTGACAAAGGGCCAAAAACCTGCACTGAGAAAAGGATAGTCTCATCAATAATTGGTTTTGGAAAAACTGGATATCCACATGGAGAACAATGAAATTGGGCCCATATACAAAAATCAACACTAAATAAGTAGACTTAATCTTAAGACCAGAAACTGTAAAACTGACAGAAGAAAACATAGGGGGAAAAATGACATATTAGTACAGTTAATGGTATTTTGGATTTGGATTTGACAAGAGGTAACGAAAGATAAATGGGATTACATCCACTGAAAAGCTTCCACACAGCAAAAGAAGCAACAGTGTGCAGAGTCAAACTACAATTGGAAAAAAAATATTTGCATGCCAGATGTCTAATAACGGGCTAGGAGCTCAAATAATAGCAAGAAAACAAAACAAAAAAATTAAAACCCAGGGATGG
>NC_045437.1:54216850-54278740 GCF_002776525.5 Piliocolobus tephrosceles | reverse complement strand
AAATAATAGCAAGAAAACAAAACAAAAAAATTAAAACCCAGGGATGGGACCTGAAAAGACATTTCTCAAAAGAAGACACAAATGGCCAACAGATACATGAAAAAATGCTCAATATCACTAATGATTAGGGAAATGCAAATTAAAACCATGATGAGATACCACCTCACACCTGTCAGAATGGCTATAATAAAAAGAGAAAAGATAAGTGTTGGCAAGGATGTGGAGAAAAGGGAACCCTTGTACACTGTTGGTAGGAATGTAAATTAGTACAGCCATTATGAAAACTGTATGATGATTCCTCAAAAATCTAACATTAGCATTATCATATGAATCAGCAATACCACTTTTACATATTCACCTAAACGATCTGAAATTCATTTGTTGAAGAGATGTCTACACTACATGTTCATTGCAGCATTATTCATAGTCACCAAGTTACAGACTCAAGTGTCCGTAAACAAATGAATAGGTAAGGAAAATGTGGTGTATTATATATGCACAACGGAATGCTTTTCAGCTTTGCAAAAGAAGCAAATTCTGTCGCAACATCAATGGAACTAGAGAACATTATGCTAAGTGAAGTAAGCCAGGCACAGAAAGACAAATACCCTGTGTTCTCACTTACATGTGGACTCAAACAGTTAAACTCATAGAAGCACAGTAGAATGGTGGTTAGAGAGGCTAGAGGGGTGGGAGGAATAGGGAGATGATGCTCACAGGGTACAAAATCATACAGGAGGAATATGTTACTGGTTTGTTTTTTAGTTCTATTGCACAGCATCGTTAATGTAGTTAACAATGGAGTATTATACATCTCAAAATGGCTAAGAAAATGAATATCTAGTGTTCACACCACAAAAGTAGGTTAAGTATTTGAAATGATGGATGTTAACTAGCTTGATTTAATTTTTCTACATTCATAAATCATAACATCACTTTGTACTACAAAAAGTTTATACAATTATAAATTATCAATTTACAATTTTAAAAAATACTAGAAAATTTTTGAAAGGCATCAAACTTAGCTATATGATTTAGTTTAGATGCTAGCTAAGCAGTACCAAGTAAAAATCTTTACTCATTTCAATTCAAGATGTATTGAACACTTACTAAGTGCAAGGAAGTATGCAGCATGCTCATTTATTTGATACTTTGTTGAAAAGTTAACTATATTTAATTTATCTCACTCGTTTTCTTTTGTCTTTTAAAGGTGAGAATTCTAACTCTTTTAGAAACTAAAAACAGTTTCAATTAAGTTCTTGAAACCAGATTTTCAGAAAAGTTTGTAAACAACTATTTCAGTGTGTGACATAACCTTTCAGTATAATTTGGAGAGCATGATATTGTTACCTGAATTACTTCTCTTTCTATTACTAGTACATAATAATCTTCTACTAGTATTAAAACACAGAAGTGTTCTTAGAGATGGAAACATAAGTAACTGGTTAGAGTGCTTTAATAATTTTGTATCTGCTACTAACTAATGCCTGGTATTTGTTCATGTTTTTATGTGCACAAATAAACCAAAAGATCACAGTGACTAAAAATGTTTTAATAACTTTAGGTTGTATACATGCTGAATGGCTAAAATCTCCAGCATAAATGAAAATGAAATAAATGACTACTAATAAAAGATTATGCCTCTATCATATTCTTCAACCCAAAGCATTTTTGCTGACAGCATTTATTAGATGTCTAAGGTCTACTTCAGGGAGGGACAAAAGAGCCAAACAGTGTTTCAGAGTCAGATGCTTTAAGAAGAAAAACCTTTTTTTTTTTTTTTTTTCACACTGCAACTTCTGCCTTCCAAGTTCAAGTGATTCTCCTGCCTTAGCCTCTGGAGTAGGTGGGATTACAGGTGCCCGCCACCACACCCAGCTGATTTTTGTATTTTTAGGAGAGATAGGGTTTCACCATGTTGATGAGGCTGGTCTTGAACTCCTGACCTCAGGTGATCTGCTTGCCTCACCCTCCCAAAGTGCTGGAATTACAGGCGTGAGCCATTGCTCCAGGCCACTTTTTTTTTTTTTTAATTAAATTAAGGGCTTTTCATATTTTCATTTTCAAATTAAAGCAAACCCAAACTTGTAAATAATTTGAAATAAATTACTGTTCCTTTGTAAACTTATAATTACAACATTTTAAACTCTTTTAAGAGAAAATGACTTAGAATTGTATGGGTCCCATTCCCTATCCTTTAGGGCATTGATTCAATGAACTTGCTGTCTAAGAAACTACAGACTATGGTAATATGGCATTCTCCTCTAACTCCTTACATTGAAAGGTATTCACACAAAAGAAGGACTCGGTTATTTCTATTCTCTCTAGAGTTCCTAGAAGGACAGAATCAGAATTGGTGAGTCAAAGTGACTAGGAGGCAGATCTGGGCTCGACAATATGGAAAAACTTTCTAACAGGTAGACCAAGTCCAAAATGGAATAAATCTGTGATATCAGAAAGCTGAAACATGGACAATTTTATTTGTGGGTATATAATACATTAATTTTATTGCTTCTTTTGACTTGAATCATGAACTCCTGTTTCTGCCTGAGGGAGCGTTGCAAAACTTCTGGACCCTATTTCAACAGATGACCAAGAATTTAATTACCTTAATATTTATTGAGCACTGTCATATGCAAAGTATTGACATAATCTTCTTGTACCCCATTCGTAGAATGCAAATTTTTTTAAATTTTTATTTTTAATTATGGAAAATACATATAATATAAAATTTACCATCTTAACCGTTGTATTAGTCCATTCTCGTGTTGCTATAAAGAAATATTTGAGGGTAAGTAATTTCTAAGAAAAGAGGTTTAACTGGCTTACAGTTCTGTAGGCTGTAAGCATTGTATCAACATCTGTTTGGCTTCTGGTGAGGGCCTCAGGAAGCTTACAATTATGGTGGAAGGTGACGGGGAGCCAGCATGTTTTAAACAACCAGATCTTGTGAGAACTCACTCACTGTCATGAGGACAGCAATGAACCATTCAGGAGGAATCTGCCCCCATGACCCAAACACCTCCCACTCGGGCCAACCTTCAAAACTGGGGATGACATTTCAACATGAGAGTTGGAGGAGACAAACATCCAAACTATATCAACCATTTTTAAGTTAAGTCGTGTTAGGTATATTTACATTGTTGTGCAACTAAACTCCAGAACTTTTTCCTCTGGCAAAACTGAAACTCTGTACCTATTAAATAATGCCTCATTTCCCTGTGCCCCCAGCCTCTGACAGCCACCATTCTACTTTCTGTTTCTATTAATTCAGTTACTCTAGACGCTTCCTGTAAGTGAAATCATGCAGACTTTTCTGTGACTGGCTTATTTTACTTAGCATAATCTTCTCAAAGTTTATGCATGTCATACTATGTATCAGAGTTTCCTTTTTAAGGCTGGATAATATTCTGTTTTATGTTTATACCAAATTTTCTTTATTCCTTCATCTGCTGATGGACATTTAGGTTGCTTCCACTTCTTGGCTATTGTGGATAATGCTGTTATCAACATGTGTGTGCAAAAATCTTCAATTCTTTTGAATATATACCTAGACATGGGATTGCTGGGCCATATGGCCATTCTGCTTTAAATATTTTGAGGAAGTGCTATACTGTTTTTCATAGCGACTGCATCATTTTACATTCCCACCATCAGTGCACAAGGGTTCCAATTTCTCTACATCCTCACCACCACTTATTATTTCTGCTTTTTAAAATAGGGACCATTTTAAGAGGTGTGAGGAATACTGACATAATTCTGACTTCAGTGCCCTGTGCAATAAACTATACATAACAGCTACTGAATAAAAGTTTATGATTGAGATGGACTGAAACTTTGGATTTTCATAATGTTTGCTTTATAAAGTTGATCTTGGATAGAGATTATTAATAGAGTCTATGTTCTGTGCTTCAGGATGAAATAAAGACACATCTTAGAAATAGTTCTTCTTATGGCTGTTACTCTATTTCAGTTTTCAGCATTGATGTTGATTTTTATATGTTATTCTCATAAATACCCATCCTAGCTGTCCTAGCTTAGGGTAATAAGCTATCATGGCTTTAGTAATCTGCTTCTCTCCTTGATTCTAGCAATTTTTTAAAAAATAACACTTGGGAAAGATAGACATGCTAATTCCTCTGTAAGGAGACTATTGAGTATACCTTGAAATTAAGGGTTTTGAAGTTCTTTTTTGAAAGATTATTGTCAAAAAATCTAGTTTAGTATGTCTAGAATTGTGTTGTTTAGTTTTTCTCTTTTTCCTTCTCCCCTGCAATGCCTACAGGCTGACATGAGATCACTGGTGCTCAGAGCCAAGTTTACAGTGAATTTGGTCATGTTTAAACTTTTGCTATCTTTAATAAATGCTTGGTAACCTCAATATTAATGATCTAACAATTAGCAATTCTTGGCCTGTTGAAAAAGAGACATTGTTGTTGTCATATTTGAAAAAGAAGTGATTTGGGAATAAATAAGAGCAGAAAGTTTTCATCCACAAGTAATTATTCAGAAGAATGTTTTCAGTATTTTATTTGCAGTGAGTGAAATCAGCATTCTCAGGGACTAGTGTTTGCAACTAGAAAACATATGTCTTTCTCTGAACATGTCGGCATAATAAACAGCCAGGTGCTTTGTAGCTACTTCCGATTATATAGATAATGTCGAAAGCAGGATTCAATGAGTTCTATGTTTAAAATAAAGAGATTTCAGTTAATTTATTGCTTCTTTGAGAGCAATATAAGAAATGTGTAAGGTATAGTTGTCCTTTACATATGAATCAAAACTAAGTGCCATGAGGAACAAGTAGAATGTCTTTTAAACTTACAGAAGTAATTGTTTGTTGAATAATTACCCAAGCAAGCCTACAAAGAGGATTTGGGGATAATCTGGTAATACTATTCCTATTTAAATAATGCCCATCATGACATTTCACAAATAACGTTTTGTTGAATATAAGAAAATTTCTACAGAAAGATTCTTTAGGTTCTCCTTTTTTTACTTAAAAAATAAAATAAGACAGTTGAGGGTGTGGAGGTATGAATAACTACCAGATCGAATACATGGGAATAACCTTTTGATTTGGACATTTTCCCTCATTCTTGCTTTTAGAGAAAGAAATTATTTCCTGTTTTAGGCCTCCAAGGGATAAATGGAGAAACAAAATAGCTGTTCATAAGAAATCCATAATATGAACAAGTCAAATATAAATTCAGCTATCAGGAAGAAGCTCGGCTTAAGACAAGTGTTATTAACATCACCATCCATCCTCATTAGTCCAAAAGCTTACAGATAATTCTTTTTGGATGCAGATTTTGTGGGTTTTTTAAGATGACTACAAACTTCAATATTAATTATAAAGCAGATATCTCATTTTCTTTTGAAAAAGCAAATAGAGGTCTTTTCATGGGCCAATTTTATCACTAGAACCTAATATCAATATCGATACTTATGGACAATTTTTTTTAATACTTTCTTTTTAAAATGGTAATACACATATTTTAATTGAAGCTTTTGTAGACTATATTTCAAATGTGAATAGTTTCCCTAGTTAGGATAAATATTATACTGTAATTTACTATAAAACTGATGGTTTTATTACATTCTCTGAAAACAATTTTCTGTATTTATATTTTGAGAGTTGTTATTCCACTTCCATATATATCTTTAAGAAACTGTGTGTGTCTGTGTGTAGTTCCCAAATTTTAATCTAAACTTATAATAGTTTAGCCTTTCAAGTTTTTTTTTTGTTTTTATTTTTTAGTGGTGACATTTTGGAATAAGAAATTTGTGACTTATTGCTCTTTGTAAACATAATTTCACAAATAATTAGGGACTTGGATCATTCAGGGATACCATGTTTATTGGAAGAAAAGATATTAAGTAGCTGGCAGTTTAAAGAGGTAGAAATTAAGTTAAAGATGAGCATTTGGAAGAATATTTGGAAGCAGTAGAAATTGACTAACTTAGTTGTCTACACATAGCCATTTCTATAACAAATTCCATTTTTTTATAACTCTGAAAATCAATTCTGCATTAAATTTTACTATTTCTATAAATGATCTTCACACAGTAACACTTTGTGATGGACCAGATGTTGCTAGCTTATATAATTAACCCAGGTAAAAATATAAGTTATGTCAATGAAAATCTATAAATGTATAAAAGCAATAAAGAATAGTAGTATTTTAGTAGCAAAGAGAAACGTGTAGGTTTACTGCATCTTCTAGCCCATTCTCCCTAAGAAGGTACCATATTGGAGATGTTATAAGCTCATGCTTGATTTAAGGTTTCAATAAATTAATGGCTGGGCAATATGTTGTTTTAAAGAATAAAGTTGAGGCAGCACCATTTATTATTAATTTAAATTTCAGTATTCAGTTTATTCATCACTGCCTAATAAAGACCCTACTTCCTTTTTCACCATATTTACTCACTGACTGATGTTGTATCACTGTCCAAATGAAGACAAAGACAGATGTCTCTGTGTGGGCAGAAGACGCTTAGTCAGAATGGCTGTGTGATGTCTACCAGGTTTAACAAATCTGGCAACACAAAGCATATAAAAGTGGACTCCTGAAAAAGATCTACTTTAAGTAATTGAAGGATCGCACTCTCAAAGGTCCTGTTTGTAGCTTTTAGTAACCTGGAGGGCACATTGAGTAGGCACCTGTTCGACATAATGTCTAATTTGTTGACATTGAAAAAAGAGTTCAAGATTATACTCAATATATTTGCATAAATAAGGTAGCCTTACTAAACTACAAGAGGCCAGGGAAAAGCAACCTAAAAATGGAAAGCCATTTAGTCAGGTCATATATATCAGAATAGTGGAAGATCAGATCAGAAGTCAGGGACAGATCCAAGTCTCCTGTTAAAAACTCATCGTTGGCCTCATGCTTTCTTCTGTATTTAATAAATAGTTATTAGAATTGTGATTGTGTTTTATATTATTTCAGTATCAGTTGCACTTTAAGGGAATAGCAAGAACTTCAACAAAGTGTAAAATTTCTGCCTATTAAAAGATATTGTTTTAAAAATGAATAGGAAGCTAGCCTGGCACGGTGGCTCACTCCTGTAATCCCAGCACTTTGGGAGGCCGAGGTGGGTGGATCACAAGGTCAGGAGATTGAGACCATCCTGGCTTACACAGTGAAACCCTGTCTCTACTAAAAACACACAAAAAAATTAGCTGGGCATGGTGATGGGCGCCTGTAGTCCCAGCTACTCCGGAGGCTGAGGCAAGAGAATGGCATGAACCCGGGAGGCAGAGCTTGCAGTGAGCCAAGATCACGCCGCTGCACTCCAGCCTGGGCAACAGAGCAACACTCCATCTCAAAAAATAAATAAAATAATTAATAGGAAGCCACAGATTCAGAGAAAATATTGACAACACATATACATATATATTTGATAAAAGATTTGTATCTAGAATCTTATCATTCAAAAATAAGACAATGTTTTAAGTGGGCAAAATACTTGACCAGACATTCATGAGAAGACAGATTGGGGCCAATAAACACACAGAAAATATTCAAACCATATTCAGAGCAATACAAATTAAACCACTATGAGATAACATCCTCTAGATTGACATTTAAAAAAAGTGAAAAAACTAGATGTTAGCAAGGATGTAGAGAACCAGGACTGTCAAACACAAGTCTCTGGTTGGAGTATAAAATGTGACAAGCAATTTGACAGTCTTTATAAAGTTAAGCATATATATTCTTTATGACCCATCATTTCTAGTTATTTATGATACCCAAGTTTTTATCAAAGATATGAAAACATTTATTCACAAAAAGATCTGCACATGTGCATCGTAACAGTTCATAATAGCCAAACACTGGAAGCAACCCAAATTCACTTTAATAGGATAATGAGTAAACAATTATTGGAAATGTTTATGGAATGTATTGGAAATGTTTATGGAGTACTAGTTAGTAATAAAAAGAAACAAACTACTGACACTACAGTAATTTCGGTGAATCTCAAAAATACTTTGTGTTGGGTGAAGAAGCCTGACATTAAAAAGAACGTAGTGTGTGATTCCATTTATTTGAATTGTTAAAAGTAGCAAAACTAATCTATGATGATAGAAAGCAGAACAGTGGTTGTGGGAGGGGGTGGTGGCAGTGGCAGGGAGGAGGGATGTTAGAGATTATGTGGAAAGTGGTACAAGGGAACTTTATGAGATGACAAAAAAAAAAAAAACATTCTAGGAGGTTGGGTTAGACAGGCATATCCATCTATCCAAACTGAGATACAGTTGATTACACTATAACTAAATTATATCTCAAAGGAAAAAAAGTTTTTTAAATGTTTCAAAGACAGCAAAACCTGATTAGAATTCCAAAATATTAGAGAAGAAGAAACACTTCTAAATTCAATCTGTAAGACAAGTATTACCCTGATACCAAACCTAGGCAAACACAGTATAAGAATTCATAGTAGAATGGCAAGTATGACTATAGTGATAGAAAGTAGATCTATCAGGAATGGTAGAGTGTTTTCAGCGTATTACTAAAAACTAAAGAGATCATTTATATCAAGGTTTGTCTAAGGAAGGTACTATGTGTGCAGCAGCATTCTAGAAGCAGAATCAGATGATTTCTTAAGATCCTCTCCTATTATTTCCTATTAGGATTCTATTATTATTATGAGTGCTTATTATGTCTCAGGGGCTGTACTGAATCCTGTGTGTTCATTTTTTTCATTCTTAGACCATTTCCAGAGGACATGAAAGTTTAAAATATGAGTGCTCTTCTGAAATAGTAGTATCAACTTTTTATTGTTGACAAAGTTAAAATATAACAATAGTAACAAGTGTTGGCGCATCCTTGTATACACTCTAATATGTTAACTCTTTAAACCTTCACAACAACTCTACAAGGTAGTTACTATTGTTAGACCCATTTTTAAATTGAGGAGTTACAGTCACAAGCTAAAAAGTGCCAGAGCCAAAATTCCAACCCTGTAGTTTCACTTCAGATAACCATGCATTTAACTGCTATGCCATTCTTACCCACCATTACATTCTTAACCTTAACAAGTCCTTACAATTTAATAATGTTATTTATTTGCTATTTAAATGAATTAAAATATTAATGGATAATTATAATATTTAATATGATACTAGATTTTTAAATATATTGAAACCCTCAATATGAATAAAATGCAAAAATTATTAGCATTTTAGTAAACAAAACACCAAACATCTCTATCTGTCTAAACAAAGCTTTTGCCAACCCAGACTGTTGGGGCTACATGCCTGTTACCCTATGAACTGCCCTTGGTTTGATTTCTAATCATACCACCATTGTGTGATAGATACCAAGATAAAGCTGAAATGCCAGGTCAGACTCCAGATTTTCTGGCTAGATTTTCAGTTTTACCTTTGGTTGTTTTGACCATGTTTTATATTGGGTATCTAGTCAACATAAGTAACTCATTAGGATCAGCTCTGCTTTTTAATGCTGTTGATATAACATCAGTCTTTCTGGCTTAAAATTTCTTATCAAATTTTTGAGTGAGTATTTTGCATATATAACAGTGTGTTTTAAAGTTATACTAGAAACACTTGTATTTCTTCATAACTTTAAGTACTTTGGTCTAACTCTTTACATGTAGAGTTTGAAATATTAATGAATTTCATCAAAATGTATAATTAGTTGGTAAACTGTGAGTATTCTTGGTATGTTATCATCATACAAATAACTATACATTATAGTATAGTCCTGTTTCACTTATCTATTGCTGTGTAAAAATGACCCCAAACTCAGTAACTAAAACAAGTGGCTCATAATTTTTGCAGGTCAGGGATTTGGATAAGGTACAAATTGGATGGTTCATAATGTTCTGCAATATCTGGGACCTTAATTGGGGCTCCTCAAATGGTTAGGAGCTGCCTAGAATACTCCATGGATGTTTCAACTCATAGGGTCATATGTCTCAAGCCTTGACTCTGCCTGTTGGACCAAGTCCTTAGTTCTCCATGTGTGGCTTTTCCATATGCTACTTTTGGTTGTTTCACAACATGGTGGTCTCGGGTTCTAAGAAGACATATTCCTAAAGTATCAGCTCTAATGTCCTAGCAGTTTTCAAGTCTCTTCTTTTTTTTTTTTTTTTTTTTTTTCTCCACTCACTACCATACTAATAAGGATCAAGCCTCTTCTTACATCAGAATTTTTTTGTGGCCAAATCAGATATATAGAGATATATATATATAACCAGTCTCCTCTATTATAGAGTTATGTTTTTCTTAGCAGCTATCTCATGGTCAGGCCTAGAGTCAATGTGGGAAGAGACTATACAAGGGTGTGAATCACTTATACACTTATGTGTAAGTAATGGTTCACTGGAAACCACCAATGTACCAAAATAGTTGACTAAACATGCTTATCACACTTCTGTGTTCATATCAGGTATTCTGTACTTAGTGATTGATTTAAAAATCAAGGACATTGTTGTATATGCTTTTTCTATTTATGTGAATTGTTACATTTTTGCCACATTAACGTGTAATATATGAATAAAGTTAAAACAATGAAGAGACTTGAGTAAGTGCTGTTTCTAATAGATATCCTAGAACTGAGGTCCTTCTACGTGCTTCCATTAACAGCAATGTAATATCAGATCTCAACTGCCATTGTGCTGCCTTACATTATATTTCCATGTAATATTTGCATCTCTATAGGAATATAGGTTACTGAACTATCATTCTCATTACTTTCCGAAGAAATGTTCAATGTCATGCCATTTAAAGACTAAATATGATAATGATTTTAATACAGTGTCATTCTTCCAGTGTTACATAGATACATGTCTTTATCCTGTGCCTCTTGGTATGAGGATTTAAAAATCCATTTTAGGGGAAAGTTTTATGTGCAGAGCACAGAGCGCTAGATATCAAGTAGGTTTATGTAAATAGTGTATTGCTCTGAATTTATAGATATCAAGTAGGTTTATGTAAATAGTGTATTGCTCTGAATAGTGTAGAGCCTCTGAATTTATATTTTCTAATATCTTCCTTCAGAACCCGAAAGGTTAATTTCCCAGATGTCACCTACCTGTATGTTAATATGTTTTATGGAATAATTAGTATTATTTGTTATAAATTTCTGAATTAGGATAAGTAGTATTTTTACTTATGATATTTTTAGTAGGTCTCAGGTATTGTGGATTAATCCTAATCCTTGGTTCACAATGCATTTTGTCATTAAGAAATACATTTTTAGAAAAATTTTAAATGACAAATAATAATTGTGTATATTTATGGGATACAATGTGAGATTTTAATATATGTATATATTGTGGTATGATTAAATCAAGCTAATTAACATACCCATCACCTCATATCCTTATGTTTTATGGTGAGAACATTTGAAATTTACTCTCTTAGCAATTTTTACATATACAGTACATTATTATTAACCATGGTCATCGTGCTGTGCAGTAGATCTCAAAAATGTATGCCTCCTATATAATTGAAATGTTGATCAAAGAGAAATATGTTTAAAATTATTTTTGAAATGGTTATTCCACAAACATTTATTATGCATCGACTGTGTATTTGGTACAAAATACAGTGCAACATACTAAATGCATTTAAAAAAAAAAAAAAAAACTTGGCCAGGCACGGTGGCTCACGTGAGCCTGTGATCCCAGCACTTTGGGAGGCTGAGGCGGGCGGATCACGAGGTTAGGAGATTGAGACCATCCTGGCTAGCACGGTGAAACCCCGTCTCTACTAAAAATACAAAAAAAAAAAAATTAGCCAGGCATGGTGGTGGGTGCCTGTGGTCCCAGCTACTCAGGAGGCTGAGGCAGGAGAATGATGTGAACCCAGGAGGCGGAACTTGCAGTGAACCGAGATCATGCCACTGCACTCCCAGCCTGGGTGACAGAGCGAGACTCTATCTCAAAAAAGAAAACAAAACAAAAAAAAACTTGGGGTAACACCAAGCATAGAAGAGTATTACTTTGTTTGGCTGAATAGACTACATTAATATTTACAGTGAGACAGGATGTGGCTCTGGTTGTTAAATATTCAGGGAATAAATAACCTCAGAAAGACTGTGATTTCATCAAACTCACACAAGCAACTAGTGGAATGAGCCTAAATGGCCCACTTCTTAGTCTTTTTCTAAGAATTGTGTGTTTAGTTTTAGAAGAATTATTTCAAAGTTCCATAGTAGAAGTTAGTTAGTACTCACTTATAAGTGTTCTGTGGTATAAATATATAAAGGGAAAGAAAGGATATTCATGATATAGCATAGGATTTGACATAATTTTGCCTAATTTATATAGATTGGTATGACATAAACAAGGACTTTGGGAATGGATGTGATTGGAAATGATGATATCAAATAGGGGAATTTAAATGATTGGATCATTGGTTAATTTTGTTATTGGGATAAACTTGAGAGTAAATTTGCCTTCCCTATTTTTAGAGGGAAGGTGGTTTAATTTTTGGTTTAAGGGCTAAATTGCTCAATATTTTTACTTTATAATGTTAAAGTTTTTGTTCATAAAGCTACACATTACTGGTAATTATTCTGGGCTCTAACAGCCAACAAATGAGTAAATAAGAAGAGTCACGTTGGGCATATTTTTCAGGATGTGATGAATCTGTCTAGTCATATATATAAACATTATCTTCTTGAAATATTAATGTTAAAATAACAGTACATCTTGAATCATCTTTTAATGGCTCTGCTTATTTTGAAGTCTTCCAGCCACATCTGTCATATGTTGTGCCTTACAAGAAAATGAATCTGGTTTTAAAATGTTTAGAACTCAGAATAAGTCATTATAACCAAAGCACATTAGAAAGCCTTTGTTAAAATAGTTACAAATGTATATAACAGAGATTTTACATGTCACTGGAAATTGAGACCCCGTCTTTCAAGGAGATTTTTTAATTAGAGCCTTGGTTTTCATGTCTGTAAAGCAGTTGATAAGCCCATGACCTGCCCACTCTCTGAGACTCCAGTTAGATTATATGTGTACACATACTTTGCTGATATGATTTGAATGTATGATTCAGAAACCAAAGCTGGTGATTTTCTCTCCAAATCATCACATTAACTTGTAGGACCAGAAGTACAATTCCGAATTGGTAATTGACGAGAGAGATCACTGGTTGATTCTTTTCTAAATATGGTGTATAGTGCCTAGCAGGAAAAAAATACCAGAAATGTACTAGGTTATAAGAATAACTATATTGATGACTTATGTTTTACCTAAGGCTTAAGATGTGACAAAGCAGTACACTGTACTTTTCTAGTTTCTTAGGGTAGAAGGTTATGTTATTGATTTAAAATCCTTCTTTTTTAACGTAGGCATTTACTTGCAGGTATAAATTCCCCTCTAAGTATGTTTTAGCTGTATCCTGTAAGTTTTGGTATGTTGGGCTGTCATTTCATTCAACTCAGAGTACCTTGATTTCCCTGTGAATTCTTCTTTGATCCATTGGTTGTTTAGGAATATGTTGTTAATTTCCACATATTTATGAATTTCCCAAATTTATCTCTGTTACTGACTTCTAATTTCATTCATATGGTTGGAGAACATACTTCGTATGATTTCAATCCTTTAAATATATTGAGGCTCATTTTATGTGTTAGAATATGGTCAATCTTGAGACCGTTTCATATGTATTTGAGAAGAATGTATATTCTGTTCTCATTGGCTAAAGTATTCTATATATTAGAGCCCACACCTTTGATCACTCACTACAAGGTATGGGGAAGAATGTAGGAAAAATATATGATACTTTTGCTTTGATATTTTCTACATAAATATGTATAAACATTTCACAGACCTGAGGATTATGGATAAATATAATTTAGCAGCTCCTAGCAAACAGGGAAGCAATTTGGGCTAGTTTTAAGAATGTTCAAAAGAAAAGAGAATCAAGATTTGTTCAAACTCCCAACACCATTGTGGATATTCCTCCTTTTCACATATAAGGAAGCAACCTCAGGAAGTTTTGTATAAATTTTTCCAATGTCACACAGCTAGTGTGGTGTTGAGCCAGGACTTGAACCCATATTCTGGTTGCAAAGCTTATGATCTTTCCATGCAGGACTTAGAAATAGGAGGATATAACTGATGCTTGCCTTTGGTATTATTATATTATTGTTGGTTTTACTGTATATTGATATATTGTGAAGTTTTATGATAGATATTACAGTGTGAATTTTTACTTTAACAAGAATAAGTTTCTATTTTATTGACACACTTTTCAAGTAGATGTTGAGATCTCCTAGTAAAGCAGTCAGTGCTTCATTGTTAACTTATTCCTAACAACTAGCATAACGGAGTCAATCAGAATCTGAACCATGTGGTAAGACTGCAGTGAGTCTAAGTTTGTAGAGTGAGTCAGAGGTCCTGGCAAAGAAAGCCTTGTTAGGCATTAGGACAAGCCTCCTGTGAATTATAAGGAATTGCCTTGCAAATTGGTGGAACATGAGAAAGTAATATCAGCCATAATATTCCAGCACTTTTTAAGAAGACCTGACCTCATGTGTGAAGTCTGAGCCATAGTCCACTGAAAGACATAGCAGAGCCCACCTAGGGTACCTAAGCATAGTGAGAGTTGGAGATTACTTTTAATTCACAGCATTAGGACTTGTCTGTAACACTAACATCTTCTTTCCCAGAGCTAGGAAGGCTCCTTAAAGGAAGAAGAGGAATATAACTTCAAGAGATACATCCAGAACCCATTTGTTGTTCATCTTTGTTGTGTTTTGGGGGGGGGGGGGAGAGCTGGTTGTTGTTGTTGTTGTTGTTGTTGTTGTTGTTATTAGCTTTAGATACTGACATATCACATACCAGATTTATTTCCTTTTGAACTACAATAGTATTGTGCTACAGATTCTGAATAAATGTAAAATCAGAGTGGAGTACCAGCCGCAAAGCTAATAGCAATAATATTGAAAATTCATCAAGAAATTGCCAAGATTCTAGAAGACTACATTCCTCACTCAAAACATACTATCCCCATCTAACTCACATATAAGAAAAGTCGTTCTGAAAACTCTGTGCTAACTGCAACAATGAAAGAACATTTAGCTTGTAAAGGGGCACCTGTGTTCCTCTGGCCCCTGGAAAATACCTGAATTTGTTTATTATTGAATTTACCTGAGAGCAAAACTTTCTTAACTATTTCCCAGTTGCCTCTTAAGTTTTTAGTGTTTCTAATGATAAATATTGACGTTTGATCGAATGTAAAGTAACTAATTCAGTTCATCTCCTAAGTTTGTTTTCAAAACTAAGAAAATATTAATAAAGTCTCAGACTTACATACATAACATTGTTCTTGACTATTGGTTCTCAAAGTGTTGTCCCCAAAGCAGCTTCTCTTTCTCAAGGTGTAGGCCCCACCCCAAACCTACAGAATCAGAAACTCTGGGAGTAAAGACCAGCAATCTGTGTTTTAACAAGCCTTCAGGTGATTCTGATATCAGCTAAAGTTTTGGAATTACTGTTTATACTATATTCCATTGAAACTACTTTCAACCTGACCCTATTTCAGATAAGCTGAAGTGTTGCCTCATTGCCTTGCTCTTTCTTACCTTATTATCTTTGCATATACCCTACCCTCTGTCAAATTTCCACACCATTGCCTCTCTTCAATTCCCCACCTGTAAAAATAACATCCCTTTAGAATTTGATGTGAGGATTCAATGAGAAGGTATATGTGGATGTATACATACTTGGAACATTTTTGGAATAGAGAAAAAGAAAGCCATGTGAAAGTCTAATTAATTATTTTATCAATTATAATTTTTGATAAATTTACTTCATAAAAGAAAATTTTGGTTTATTCATAAAATTAAGGGCAAATACTGAAACTTGCCACGTATCTCAGTTTGGTTTAATGAAGAGCAGTAGAGGTGTATGTAGGCCAGCTGTTCACCTTATTCTATAAAATGGTAGTTTTCATGCATGAAGCGTGAATCAAACCCAAATTAAGAACCCACATAAATATAAATACAGCATCTTTTCCATTTGGGCTGAAATACTTTGGATTTCATATTAGCTAAATTAAAAATATGTTTTTATTAGGTGCAAGTAGTTTCCAAAGTGCTTTTCCTGGCTCACATCTTGTCGTTATTTTCTTGAAGGGTTGGTCTAGCACAGTTCAAGCAAGTTTTCTGGTCCTGTTTGTCTGCCAGGTGCTAACGGAGTAGGAAACCCACAGAGAGGTTAAGTCTATGAAGCCTTATGGAAAAGAAAAACTGACCTTTTCTACAGCAGTGGCCTAGGAATGAGTCAGCTCTTGCATCCAGTCACTAGTGACTCTGAGAATGAAGCTTGTTTTCAGCTAAATGCCAATTAGGGTTTCAGAGGCAGAGTATGTGCAGATTCAGGTAGAGCAAATCTTTAAGCCACTATAATATAGGTGAGAGTTTTTACAAAAATCAAGCAACTCAGATGATGACCCCTGCTGTAGCTTGGTGTCTATTGTATTCAAAAAGCTTTTATACCATATTATGTGTTTTATGTGTCTAGATGGCTAGAGAGAAAAGAAAACTCGGTTTGGGATGTTTTTTTCCCCTTAAAGTAGGAGCTTTATTGTTACAGTTGGAAAAATTACAAAAACTTCCCTTTTCTCTCCTTACTGATTCCTTGCTTCCTTCTGCCTATCCCCTATCCTCATGGCTCTTAGGATGAGCAAAAAAACTAAAAATTGAGAGTGAAAAGGTATTGTATTAATTCTCTAAAAACACCCTTTTAGTGGCATAGTGGCCATATGCAAGAGCTGAATCATTCCCAGAATAGAAGCATGTATCAGTGTAGTTTCCAAAATGTTTAATTTTGAGAGGTGAGATCAAATTTGAGCTAAATGTTTTTGTGTGATTTGGACTTACAGTTTTATTAAACTCATATAGCCAGTTTATTCCTCATCATGGTTAATAAAATTGCAATGGAAATATTAAGAAACCTTTTTAAAAGTCTCAATGCTGTCTTTGTAGTTGTAGATGTATTACTTAGTACAAATTGAAATACACCCTATGATAAAATTTATTCTGCAAAAATAAAAAATCTGTGTTGCATAAGCATTCAAATATGTCACACTTTTTGTTCTTGACTTAATATAGTCGCTCCAAAATATTTGAGATTTTGCATGAGATCATGGTAGAAATCAAAATGTTTTAACAAGTCGATTCTTAAATCGGTAAAAAAAAAAAAAAAAAAAAAAAAATGCATTAAGTGTCTTGAACACTGGAGTATTTTTATTTGATTAAATTTAACTTTATAATGATGATTTCTTTTAGTTTTAGAAATAAGCAGAGAAAGAATGGTGAATCATAATGTCTACCAAATTTGTTCAAGGAAAATTATTTGAAATATTCCCCTCAAAAGAGAAACTTATTTTTTTCTAAATAGAAATAAATTTTTCTTTATAACCAGAATAGTTTATAAAATCATTAAGTCATGTGATACTGCATTCTACAGAGCTAGCCATTGTTTTCATTTTGGTAAACTACCTTTCAAATCTTTGGTTCTGTTTGGTGGCATGTACACATATATTCACAAACATACTATTTTATATAAACTGAATAATTATTTGCTTTTATTATATTTATAAATAGTGTTGTCATGAACACCCATTACATTCTTCTTTTGTGCTTAACAAGGAGCTTGAGCACTTTGGGATTCTTATAATAAATGTATAGAATTGCTGAGTGGAAGGATACACACATGTAACATGATACATTTTGCCAGTGCTTGAGAGAGCTGAATTATTTTTTCATACCTTTAAAAAAAATCCAATGATATTATAATAACAAAAAATTGCAACTTTAGGCAATCTTAAAGAATGATTAGCACTACCAACAGTTTAGTTTGGTTTAATGTATTTATTGAGTGTTGAATGCTGATTTTATGTTAGATTTGGTGCTATTTATTGGAGTTGCAAAAGTGAAGTGATACAGTTTTATTGGACTACTGGAGATTACAAAGAAAATAAACAGGCTGCTAAAATACAATATGATAAGCTTGATGGTAAGGATAATATAGGGAGCTTGTGCATCAGTATTGAGAGTTCAGAAAAGTCTTTAAGGAGAACATGCCATGAAAGCTGAGAACTGAAGGATGATTATGAGTTATGAGCAGAAGGGAAGTAGAAGAGAGAGGAGTGTTTTAGGTCATGAGGAATAGGTGTCAAAGATTATATTATACATTCTGAGAACTGACAGGATTTTAGGATGTGGGAATGCATGCAAAAAGTGAGGCAAGAGATAAAGATGGAGAATAAAGCAGAGCTGAGACCATGAAGAACCTTGCAGTCCTAAGTAGTTTGAACTTTGAGAATTAAGGGTCACTGTAGCATTGAAATGATGAGATCAAATTTCAGCTTTAAAATATTATTCTTGCTCTAGTTTGGGCAGGGACTTGCAGGCAAGCAAATCACAGAGCCCCAAGGTCAAAAAGATGTGATACACTTGATTTGGGCAGGCATCTGTACCAAAAGAGTCCAAGCTTGTCAATTAGACAAGGCAGTAAGAAAAGACAAATTTTAAGGTCAGGTGAGCAAAAGCACAATTTGTCTAATGGCTCTTCTGTCTTGAAAAAGCAAGCAAAGTACTTTCTGGGAAACTTGGAAACTTCAACCTATGCAGTGAGGAAAGAGTCTGGATTTAGAACTTGATAAATGCATCGTAACAGTAATATCATCATCAACATCATACTATGTTTTTATTATCAGGAAGGCCACATTTAGGTATACTTGATTATAGACCTAAGGTATGGATAAATATAGGGAGTTTGTGCATCAGTATTGAGAGTTCAGAAAAGTCTTTGCAGAGAAGATGGCATGGAAGCTGAGATCTGAAGGATGATTTTGAGTTGTGAGGAGAAGGGAAGTGGAAGAGAGAGAAGTGTTTTAGGAGGAATAGGTGTGAGTCAAACAGAATGGCTTATTTTAGGCCTTATTCTTGAATAGATGCTCATGATATATCTCTTGTCCATAACTGGTTCAGGACCCAGGTGGAATGGACTTGCACGTAAAGGAGGCACTTCAATGTCTGTACCTGCACTGGATGAGAGAGGCAGGGCCAAAAGTTCCTAAAAGTTAAATGTGAAAAGCTTCAGTAATTCAAGAGTATCACTTATATGTAGCTTCATTTGTGAAACACTTTGTACAGCTTTATGATGTCCTGGAAGCTATTTTATATAAGTTTGATCCATGCTGATGAAGGTCTAGATGAATGCCAGAAAAACTTCCACCTCATTTTTTTCTTATTTAATCTATACCATGTACTATATTTAAAATCATTTGTCCATATATTCATTTTTTTACATAATGTTGAAAATGTTTTGATGTCGGTAAAGCAAATTTAACAAGGCGAGAACACTGTGGGAAATGGGAAATCTTAAAGAATTTACATACTTGTCTGTTACCTAGTATGGCCTTCACAAAAATGACCTCATCCTCTTTAAATCCTGATCGACATCGTTCTATCTGATGCTCTTATCTCAGTGATTTTTATTCTGTGTGCTATATTTTAGATGTCTATCTTCACAACAAAATTTCTCCTCTTCCCAAAGCCCCACATTTCCCTCTGATGGGTCCCAGGATTAGTATTCTATACTCTTTTTCCCTTAGTGTACGCCTATATTTATTTAGCACCAACAACATATTGAGTCACAGTGTTGAATACTGTGATAAATGTGGTTCATTAATTTTTTTCCTAATGACTTCAGTTTTTTTATGAAAATGATGCCTACGCAGTATAAAAAATTAAGGCAATAGAGCAGAAAGAAAAGAAAATGGAAACCTAAAACAGCAACACACCTAAAAATATTCTGTGAACACTGGTGCAAAAGGAATGCATAAGCTTTTTGTTTTGTTTTGTTCACTTAGAAGCATTATTTTAAAAATAGTCAAAGAAAGCAAGCTTTTTTCCAAGGACAGTAAAGGTCAATCAGTTAAAGGAAGTCTATTAATGTAATGTAGTATATTAACAGATTGATTAATAGTATTTCAGTTTTTTAAATACGTAAATTAAGTAACGAAACAACATTCCTTCTAATACAAATATTAAATATAATATAGGACTTCTCTGTGATAAATAGTAGTTCCTCTTCTAAACCAAAATTAAAAGTATTATAGCAATAGACCCTTTTCTCTTAAATTAAGTGTACATCTTTTTTTAAGAAATGTCTATTCCTATCCTTTGCCCATTTTTAAATAGGATTATTGGTTTTTTTATTGTTGAGTTGTTTGAATTGTTTGTATTTTCTGGATATTAGCTCCTTGTCAGATGAGTAGTATGCAAATATTTTTTCCCATTCAACAAGTTGTCTGTTCACCTCGTTGATTATTTCCTTTACTTTGCAGAAGCTTTTTGTTTAATGTAGTCCCATTTGTCTATTTTTGTTTTAGTTGTTCTGTGATTTTGAGGTCTTAGATGTAAAAATCTTTGCCTAAACCAATGTCCTGAAGTGTTTTCCCTATGTTTTCTTTTAGTAGTTTTATAGTTTTAGGTCTTATGTTTAAGTCTTTAATCCATCTTGAGTTGATATTTGTATATGGTTAGAGATAGGAGTCTAGTTTTATTCTTCTGCATGTTTTCCCAGCACTATTTCTGGAAGAGGGTATTCTTGTCCCAGTGTATGTTCTTGGTGCCTTTGTTGAAAATCAGTTGACTCTAAATATGTGTGATGATTCACATATTTTGTCAATTTATGGTGTCTCATGTGTCATGAAGGCTTTGCTCATTTAAAAATTCTTTTTTCTTGATATTTGTCTGACTGGGTTATTTCAAAAGATCTGTATTCAAGTTCTGAGATTCTTTCTTCTGCTTGATCTAGTCCATTGTTGATGTTTTTTTTTTTTTTTTCTTTTTTTTTTTTTTCTTTTTTTGAGACAGAGTCTCGCTCAGGCTGGAGTGCAGTGGCACAATCTTGGCTCACCGCAACCTCCGCCTCCTGGGTTCAAGTGATTCTTCTGCCTCAGCCTCCTGAGTAGCTGGGATTACAGGCTCATGCCACCTTGCCTGGCTAATTTTTGTATTTTTGGTAGAGATGGGTCTTCACCATGTTGGACAGGCTGGTGTCCAACTCCTGACCTCATGATTCGCCTGCCTCAGCCTCCCAAAGTGCTGAGATTACAAGGCATGAGCCACCGCACCCAGCCAATTCTTTTTTTGTTTGTTTTTTAGACAGTCTTGCCCTGTCATCCAGGATGGGGTGCAGTGGCACAATCTTGGCTCATTGCAACCTTCGCCTCCCATGTTGAAGCGATTCTCCTGCTTCAGCCCCTTGAGTAGCTGGAGTTACAGAAACGCACACCACACCTGTGATTGTTAAAATCTGCATTTATAGGTTACTGAGACCAGTAACTCAGAGTATACAAATATCAGTTCCAAAGCTTATTGCTCTGGTTTTCAGTCCCCCTCCTCGTTTTCCAAACCCTGGGTATTGCCCTTGATTTCTAGTGAGCTAAACATATGTATTTAAAGGTATTTTTTAGGCTGGATGTGGTGACTCACACCTGTAATCCTAGCATTTTGGGAGGCCGAGGCGTGTGGATCACGAGGCCAGGAGATCGAAACCATCCTGACTAACACAGTGAAACCCAGTCTCTACTAAAAATACAAAAAATTAGCCGGATATGGTGGCGGGCACCTGTAGTCCCAGCTGCTTGGGAGACTGAGGCAGGAGAATGGCGTGAACCCGGGAGGCGGAGGCTGCAGTGAGCCGAGATCATGCCACTGCACTCCAGCCTGGGTGACAGAGCGAGACTCTGTCTCAAAAAAAAAAAATTAATTAATAAAAGTAAAGGTATTTTTAAAAAATGTACTCTATTCAGCACTTCTATGTGTTGGGTTGCAAGAGAATTTTCAGGTTATCTAGTATACTGCCTTACTAAAAATGGAAATCTAATTTGTTTTTCATGTTGAATTAATATCATTTGTAAAGTTGGATTGTAAAATAGACATTTGACTAAAGACCGGGTTTCTGCCACAGCAAATGTACTCCAATTCTGTGAAATCTTGACTAAGCCAAGTTTTTGTTATGAAGTAACATATTTGATTCTGAGATTTTTACTTGGTGCTTAGACAGAATAGCAATATCACCTACTAATATTATTGGCACTTATGATTTTGTTTAAGATACACTGTTGTTTGGTGTGTTTTGAAAAAAAAGAATAAAATTTTCTAAAGTTTGAAAAAGATCTTACAAAGATTAGGGGTAATCTGCATTAAACTTCTAATATTTTCATTAAAAATACATGTGATCTTTCATATGAAAGGAGTAACATTGTAAGTTTAAAGGCTATATACAAGTGCATTTATATTTCTCCTTTTCTTTCTAAATTACAGTATATTTAAAGATACGGATATAGTCTTTCTATTCGTAAGTAGTGGTGTAGCAGATTACAAAGGGCACGTAGAACATTAGCTCTCAGATTAAATGTTATCTTTTGATAGATACCTTTCAGGATCACTTAGACTAAAATAAGGTAGGTTCTCTGTTAGCCTTCCTCATACTTCCTCTAAGTATGTATGCATTTCTTTGTTGACTCGCTTATTCCTTGCCTTTTCAACTAGGTTATAATGAAAGAAAATAAGCAATTCACTTTCAAGCATTTAGTGACCACAGTTAGGATATGGGGATTTTGTAATTTTTAGTTTTTTTAAACTGTTACATTTCTCACTTTCATAGTATATATTTAATCTAAGCGGTGTCCCAAACACAAAAACTAATCAGTGTGCTTTTGAAATCTCTATCTCTATGGAAACAATGGAAAAACTTGCCTTTTTAATCTCTTTTGTTAAACTGAGATCTCATTTTGTCAATAATGGATTATGTAAATAGCAAGAATAGTAGTAGTGGTAGTGGTGGAGGTGAGAACAATAATAATAAGAGAAGCAAATTTCTGTTTAGTATTATCTTGGGCCAACTACTATGCTAAGTATGCTAAGTAATTTCCATAGAATCTTAGTTATTTCTTACAACAACCTTACTGTTCTTTTCACTTCTAGGTGAGTGAACTGAGACTTAGATTGGTTAACTTAGTTGTCCAATGCTATAATGCTAGTAGTAGGTAGAACAGAGCTTCAAACACACAGTGGAGTTTTATTGATTAACTTTTGTTGGATATTTGCATGATATAAGTATATATTTTCAAAATGTGTGTATAAACTACAGTATATTTTGGCACTTTTTGAAATATGCTAAACCTACATCTCTGCTACAGCTGATGATACCATAAGTCTAAAAACTGTATGAAACATCTATAATGTTAATGCATATGATGGGCTTTTATTACAGCTATTTTATGATTTCATCAACAGCCAAGCTGTTGTTTCACTACAAACAGATTGGATATCTTTGTGATTAAAGCAGCAGGCTAAAGACCATGAAGGGTTTACTTGTTTGGTTTTCAATCATTTTCATGTGTTACGAATTCTTATCAGATGTTGGGAAATAGCAGGCTTAAACTAACTGCAAGTACTACATCTGTGGTCCAAGAGACAACAGTCTGTAATGGGCATGTGTTTAGCCATCAGCTTGTTTAACAAGGCCTCTAAGCAAGTTCCTTTACCATCATATGTAAGAAGCTAACACATATATTCCATTTATATAGATTTAATATCTCTTCAACAGCATGTCAAACACTCAGGTCTTGATAATCTGTATCAATTTTTTAAATGTGAATATTAGAGAAGATCAGTGCTTGACTTCATCACCCTTATATTAAAACAATATTTCTCATGACATAAGAAAAAAGAATAGATATAACTAAAAGTTTTCCTAAGGCACATTCCTAGAAACTGGAGAAAATGAGAAAAGCATCTGGGAAAAAGTAAAAACTAGACTGACAGTTATGCAAGATACTTGACGTTGCCATTTTAAATCCTCAATCTCATGTTCAAAAGCTGCACAGTTAAAAAATAATTGCAGGATTTTAAAAAGCTACTTCAATCAAGTAATATGAACAAGCTTATAAAAATTGTAAATATATTGATATTGTAGTAATAAAAAGTTTCTTATGTAGCTATTTATTGATAATATCTCTTGTTATATAGAAAATATTCAGCTTAAATCCTTCTACTGGATATTTATTTAAAGAAAAGGAAATTGTTATATCAAAGGGATACCTATAACCCCATGTTTATTGCAGCACTATTCACAATAGCCAAGATGTGGAATCAACCTTAGAGTCCATCAGTGGACGAATGGAAAAAGAAGCTGTGGTGTACATACACAATGGAATATTACTTGGCCGTAAGAGGATGAAACCCTATCATTTGCAGCAACATGGATGGAACAAGAGGTCATTGTGTTAAGTGAAATAAGCCAAGCACAGAAAGACAATTTTCGTATATTCTCAATCATATGTAGGAGCTGAAAACCTTGATCTCATGGAGGTAGAATGTAGAATGATGGATACCAGAGGCATCTGGGTTCGTGTGCTGGTGGCGGGGGTGGATGAAGAGAGATTGGGTAATGAGTATAAACAAACAGCTGAATAGAAAGAACAAGCTCCATGCTCAATAGCAGAGTAGGGTGACTATAGTTAACAATAATGGATTGTATATTTCAAAACAGCTAAAAGGGAGGACTTGAAATTTACGCAACATTTATAAATGTTAAGTACTTGAGGTAATAGATACCCTTAATATCCTGACTTTACCATTACATATTCTACAACTGTAACAAAATATGACATGTAGCCCATAAAAATGTACAAATATTAGAAATCAATAAAAATCGTACATTAATAAAATATTCAGCTTAAAGATAAGGTATGAGTCTAAAAGTACTTTTCACTTAGTAGGTGGTTAGCAGGTTAAGTGAAAACTGCATGAAGAATTAAGATGTCAGTGTCACGTTGATAATTCTATTATTGACTTGGATAATTTTGAAAAATCTCTTGCCATCTCTATACTTCAGCTTTTTTGTGTCTAGGATAAAGATGTCAACATTCAGCATCTCACTACTTCCTTAGATGTGAATGAAAACTAAGGAAATAATTTTAATTCAAAATGGGCTTTAAAATGCCAAATCAAAAGGAATTAAAATGATCTGCGTGGTATAACTTTTTACACTTATAATTTGGATTATGCATTTCAGAAACATTATTTTTTGCCTTACTTAAACTATTTTTCTGTGATGATGAAACTGAGGCAAAGAAGGAGAATTAATTGCCTTTTCGTGGCCAAATAATGATGTTTAGTCTAGGTCTTTTGGTAAACACATTTCTTCCCACGACCCCCACCCAAATACTTTGTCTAATCATTTGGAATGCTGTAAGTTGACATTAGTTTTAGATGAAGAAGACAACTCATCACTGGCATTAGAGTAGATATCTTTAGCATAATAATTAGTATCATTTTATTATTAATTTTCACAGTTTTAATTCTACATCTTGGAATATTACATGTCTTGAATATAGACACAATTTATAGATGTTTTACATATTACATATATTGAATATAGGCACAATTTATAGATGAGAAAACTGAGGATCAATGAGATTAACAACTTTCCCCAAAGCTATACTCAAGTGCCACTTTTTCCATGAAGACTTAAAAGATGAGGAAGATTTTAGTAGACAGAAATAGGGGGAAAACACCATTTTAAGTAGTGGAAATGGCATGAACAAAGGAGTGTGTGTACTGAATCTCAAAGTTTGCCAAGGTAATTATGACTAGTATGTTTTGACTGAAATTTAGAGTAACTGTAGAGGATATGTGGGGGATAAAGTTGAAAAAAAGTAGTTTGAAGTTAGGTCATGAGAGAGATTTAATTACTTAAGAAATTAGTGCATAATTCACTAGGATTTAGGGAGCTATGAAGATCATGGAAGTAGAACTGTATGATTTGGGATGTGTGTTATAAAATGAATGGAAGAAAGGTCAGACCAGAGGCACATAGACAAAGTAGGAGACTGTTGACCAAGTGAAGTCCTGATGGCCCAAACTAGATTGCTGTCACTAACCATAGAAAGGAAGAGACTTTTTAAAGGAAAAGGAAAAATGTAGTAAGTAAGGGAGTGATACTAGAAGGTGGGCTTCACAACCAGCATTGTGGTAGCTTTATCAGAAATAGAAAAGAGAGAAATTAGTTGGTATTCATTGAGGAGCCGACATTATCAATCTGACTTTTTAAATGGTAAATTGGATGCATTTGTGGTGTGTCTAGTGGAAGTTTTCATCTGGCAGTTAGAAATGTCAATTTAATCTTCAAAGTGGACATATGTAAAGAGCATAGGCTAATAATCTTGATTTTATACGTTGGGTGCATTAAGGCAGAGAGAATTGAAGTCCTGAGTGCGGATGAAATTTACAGAGAGGAAAAGAAGGTTGAGAAGCATCTAATTTTGAGGAGCAGAAGGTAGAAAAGTAGAACCAGTGGAAGCAGAGAAAGAATATCAAAGAGGTAGGATAAGATCCTAAGTGTCCTAAGATCTCATGACACTATGTTTGAGATAGCAGAGGGGCAAAGAGGGGTAAGGTGTTCAACGAAGTTGGATTCTTTTCAAGGTCTAAATTACAATCCAGCAGGAAGTCATTGAAATTTGTGATTAGGAGGTCATAAGTTACTTTTGAGAGAGCCATTTAAGGAGTGTGTGGATTACTAGTAAGGTGTTAAAATGGGTGGATAGTGGGTTAAATGAAGACACTAAGAGCAGTTGAGAAATCGGTTGCAAAAAAAATTGGAAAAGCCAAAGGTGTGGAAAAACTGAAGGAAAATATTGTCACTTTACTCCCAAAAGCTTGGCATTTATACTTTACCCCAGATCCTTTTCCCAGCTCTATCTTTCATTACTAGTTACCTTGCCCCACTTTAAATTATTTTATGCAATAGCCAAATATCTTCATGTTTTAGCATGTACCCTGTTTTTCCATCTCTCTGTCTTGGTTTCAACACACTGCTTGGATGCATCTTCATTCTGTCTGTAAATAGCTAATTCCTACTTACCTTTCACGTCCCAGTTCACATGCTTCCTCTGTGAGGCCATCTCTTATTTGTCCTGCAGTACTCTTTCCTTCACTGAATTTCAAAATACTTCAGTTGTTTATTTGTTGTGAAAGCTGCTGCTTTTTGTTATGTACTGTTTTTATTATTCATGTACATGGCTTATATCCCTCCTTGGAATTTAGGTTCCTTGAAGTTTTTCTCAAGATATCCATGAAACAACATGGAAAGAGCATAGACCTGGAGTTCAGATAGTCCCATTTTTAAATTTCTAGCTCTGTCACTTACTCACTATGTGACTTCTAAAAAGGTATTTATTTGATCTTCATAAATGTCAGCCTTTTTACCTATAAAATGCCTATATCACAGCTCATTGAAAAGATTATTAAGTGATATAGGAGGTAACTGATTTAAAGAACCTAGCAAAGTGAGGTTCCCTTCCTTAATCATCTTGATTTCCATGCCAGTACCCAGAATGTTACCATATAAATATTAAGTGCTCCAAAAATTGCTAAATGAATTAGTAATTTCTTTGCTATTACTAAATATATAAAGCTACTGTAATTTCTAGACTGCTGATATGTTATTGGGTTTTTTTTTTAAGAAATTCTTTTTTCCATTAAGGAGTAACTTATTGCAGATTTACTAGATAAAAAATATAGAAATATCTGGTGGATAAATGCTGATGTCATACAAACCATATTAAAATTCAAATGAAATATAACTGTGAGAAAAACAATTAATGGCTTAGAGTTAGTAACAGTTTACAAAAGCGATTTCTTTTACCATTTAAGCAGAGACTAGGCTTTGAGGAGGCGAAGACAATGCTTTCTGGACTCTAAAGTAAGACCATAATTTGGCAGTATATGGTGACATATACTCCAAGCTTACAATTTTAATTCTCATTTTAATATATTTAAATATATTCTGATGCCAGTGGATAGGATGATATTCCAGAGAATGTAAGATTGGGAATCTTAAAATTAGACTGTGATCTAAAAATTGGTTTAAAAACTTGTACTTCGTTTCAATAGTCATAGATTCCACAGTACTAACAAATGGTGTTGCTTGAATAGTCTCAAAGATTTTGACAACATTGTAAATCTTCAATCACTTGAAATATTTAGCATAATAAAGCAATTTTTAATAATCTGTATAGACCTGCCCTTCTCTGTCTCACCTTGTCATTTTTGAGATTTTATTCAACATTGCTCAGTTTGTATATTATATGGCTACATCAATAGTATGTCTAAATCTTTGACTATTTAAGGATAGATTTTTAGAAGGAAGCATTATGCATTCATTGCCCTTTTAAAACGATGAACAAAGTTGTTTGCTGTATATAGTAGAGATAACATTCATTTATAATAAATAATGTAATAAGGAACTATGCCCATATGACAGACAGCTCTTAACAGTGGTGCTGTTTTAAATAGATGACCTAAATCATAATAGCTACCATTTGTTGAACATGTCTTATGTGCTCAATATTTTACATACCTTACCCCTAATTTATAGTTGAATAAACTGAGTCTCAGAGAAGTTAAGTAACTATTCTCAGGTCACCTGGCTAATAAGTGATAGAGTTGGATTTTAAATCAGTACTTTCTGCATCCAAAGTTAAGTCTTATAATAACTATGTTGTTCTCCCTCTACAAATAGTATCATAAACAGTATATACTTTCTTTGCCTCATTCTTTGTGTACTTCAAATTATTCTCATAACTAGTTTGTCTGTCCTAGAAATGCACCATTTGCTCTTCAACTCTCAAAATAATCTCTACCTCAAAGACTTTAGTCTTTGGAAAATATCTTCTAAATGACTGAATTACTTACCAAATTGAAAACTATACAAAGTAGCATAATAAAAAGATAGTAATGTTTGGTGGAGTAAATGGAAGATGTGCTTGCTGTTACCTGTGCAGCGGCTACCCAGTTCCATTTTTATGTCATGCCGAGTAAATATGGGATTTCTACAGTTGTGTTCATATACTTTAAGCTTTGAAGTAATTGTACTTACCTGAGAACACGTAATGAGAGCCTAAACTGGGCATTGATGGTTAGAGTCAAGAGGAACTGTTATATGTGAGAGAGATTAGAAAATGGTGTACTTCAACACTGATTCAATGAAAGGAAAGGGAGAAGAGTCCAAGGGAAGTTTAAAGTCTGGTCATTAGAAAGATTATTGTTCCATGATCAAATAGAGACTACAGGAGAAGGAACAAATTTGGGCAAGAAGGAGAGGATTTCAGGTTTGGACATAAAGAATTTGTAATTATGTGGAGATGTCCAGCCTGCTGTTTCTCTAGAGTTGAGTCCTTGAAATGAGTCTAGTCTCAATTGAGATTTGCGGTAAGTGTAAAATGCACACTGGATTTTGAAGGCTTAGTACAAAAGAGAGTGTAGAATGTCACATTAATCTTCTTTATATTGGTTTCATGTTAATTGGTAATATTTTAGATATATTAAGTATGTAAAAATTAATGTTTCCTTTTAGTTTTTAAATCTGGCTACTAGGAAACTTAAAATTGTATGTGTATTAGTCTGTTCGTATGCTGCTAATAAAGACATACCCAAGACTGGGTAATTTATAAAGAAAAGAGGTTTAACTGACTCACAGTTTTGCATGGCTGGAGAGGCCTCGGGAAACTTACAATCATGGTGGAAGGCACCTCTTCACAGGCTGGCAGGAGAGAGAATGAGTGCCAGGAGGGGAAATACCAAATTCTTATAAAACCATCAGGACTTGTGAGAACTCACTATCATGAGAACAGCATGGGAGAAACTGCCACCATGATCCAATCACTTTCCTCTGGGTCCCTCCCACAACACGTGGAGATTACGGGAACTGCAATTCAAGATGAGATTTGGGTGGGGATACAGCCATACCATATCAGTATGTGTCTTACCTTAAATTTCTCAGTTAATCTACACAAAAATTTGTAGAAGATAGCTAGAAATGCAGGACCATAATCAAGGCAAAACATCTACGTTTGGAAATAACTTATATAGGAGTGATAGTTGATGTTATGAGATTAGATTAAAATGCCAGTGTACAAAGTATAGAGATGAGAAAAATGTCAGCAATTATAATATGGGAAGAAAAAGAGTAACCAGGAGAAGAATTGGAGATTCAAAATGCTAAAATGGTATATAAGCCTGACTGGGATAGAATTCCAAGAAGAAAGGAGAAGGAAGGAATAATTAACATCATTGAATGATAGAGGCCAAAAAGGAAGAGGAGGAATGAGAAAAGGCCATTGAATTTGGTTGATATAGAAGCAGTTTCAGTAGACTGTAAGAGGGATAGATTGCAAGAGATTAAGAAGTTAGAGGTTAATAAAGCACACTGTATATGTAAACTGTTCTTTCAAGAATGAAGTCCATTTGTGAAGATAATAATCACTTGGTTTGAGCTGAGTCCAGAGAAATTTGAGCATGTTTGTTTGCTGAATAAAAGGATCAGTGAAGTGAGAGTATTTGAAATTGTAAAAGAGAGAAGATAATTTCTATAATAAGATCCTAGAGCATTGGATCCCAAACCTGAGTACATACTGGAATCACCTGGGGATCTTGTTACAAGGGCAAATTTCCAGGCAACATTCCACATCTAAGGTTATTACATTCCCTGGAGATTTGTCTACCCCAACATGTTGCTAGCAAGTTCTTCTAGGTGATTATGATGTATCCACAGGACAAACAAGTCAAGGAAATTATGGGTGCTGATGAGGTCATCAGTGAAATGACTGGTCATAGCATCCAGTATGGATAGACAGCCAATTAGGGCTAGAATGGGGCTGATGGACCATGAACTACAGTTAAGGAATTGGCTTTCATTATTATGGGAATACGTGCAAGTTTAGTAGGAATGAAAGGCTGAAAAAGTTAAAACATAGTGGATTTTGATCACTGAGGGAACTTTCAGAATTCAGGATCTTGGAGGCCAAGCAGATGCAAAATGTGGCTGTGTGTGTCTGATGTGGAAAAAAAGATGTAAAGAACTGAGTTACGCACATCATAAGGCCTAGCAGTTTGGTAACTAATACATGGCAGTGGTAAAAAGGTACAGGATTTGGGATTAGTAAAAAGCATAAAGGTTCAGTCAGGTATGTAATTATCTAGACTTCAGATTCCACTAAACAAAGAATATCTTTGATAAACATTTTCAGAGTGGAGCGCATGCTTGGGTTCATAGCCTTTGAGTTTCCATGATTCACTCTAGATTTTGTTGAAAATACAGTGGGTACTTGACATTCATAGAGAATATATGCACAGACTTGACTAGTCGCAAGTAACCCTACAGGTTTATGATAATGCGTAGTTAATAATTCTTTGCAAGGTATGAATTTGAATCTCCTGCCCTGAAACTGGCATGGAGAAGCAAGTCACTTAGCTAGTGCCTTGTAGTGAAGGTAACATTTACTTCTAAGTTTGTCTGTAACACATAATTATATTAATCGTCAGACCTCACCCTGGTAGATTTAACTACCAGGAAATTAAAAGGGAATTATATGCCAAACTGTAGTATTAAATGAATTAAAAACTTGGGTTTAAAAATCAAATGAGTTTTAAAAGTTTTTAGCGTGAAACTTAGCATGTAATAATTACTTAATAAATGATAGTTACTGGTACCTGTTCAGGAATTCAACCATCTTTGAAGCCAAATTTTTTGCATATGTCCATGCTTAATGAGTAATATTTATATTAAAAATTTTGTTTTGATCCAGTGTCTCCATAAGTTATTAAACTAAAACTAGAATGTTAAATTTGTTAATGAACTAGGAAGATAATGGGTCATTTATCACTTATGTTTGATAGGGGATATATTTTATAGTAATTCATACTGCTATTATGAAAAAATTAGAACTTTTAAAATCCTTTAAGTGTATTTCTATACCACAAGTATACATACACAGAAACAAAATAAATGAATTACATTATTCACTTTATTTTTCTTAGATGTAGTATACCAACGATTCTGTTTTTGCAAAACAACTTTTACTCTCAATGTATTATATACTTACATAACTCTTTTTGCTTTATAGCGAAGAGCTCAGAAAAGAAGCAAGACAATTAAAACGGGAACTCTTAGCAGCAAAACAAAAAAAAGTAGAAAATGAAGCAAAACAAGCAGAAAAAAGAAGTGAAGGTAAGGGCATTCATCAGGCTTATTTTTTCACTTGATACTCCCCCTTCTCTGAATTTTCTTAGCTCCTCCTTGCTCTCTCCCATTTTCATCCCTTCCTTTCTCCTTTCCTTTTCATTTTCTCTTCCCTGTTTCTTTCCCTCCTTCTTGAGTTAGGGTGTGTATATGTGTGTGTGTATGTGTGTGTGTATATGTGTGTGTGTGTGTGTGTGTAAAATAGTTTCTTTGAACTGTTAGCCAGTAAAATAAATTTCCACCCAGGAAATTTGTCTGAGAAGTAAATTCAGTGCAAATGGGATTGTAACTATTGTTTTTAAGTAAGATTCATAACAACTAACAGAATACTTGAAATCTAGCAAATCTTAAAGGTTGCCATAGCATCTAACTGGATTAAAAGTACACAAGGGTGGAATGTTGGTAGATAGATACATAGATAGATAGATAGATAGATAGATAGATAGATAGATAGATAGATATTGCATATTCTTTAAAACATTTTTAAAAAGTGTTTGAGCCCTATGTTGGAGACTTAGGTAAACATTTGTGTGTTGGTTTGAATAGTATTAAATGCCTAATATTGTTTTTTGTTTGTTTTTGTTTTTACTCTTATGTTAAGACATAGAAAATCTAAAGTATTGATAAAGCTGATGAAAATAACATCTTGCTGTTTATACAGGTTAATTAGGTTCTTTGTTTCACTATGACTTTTATTAAGCTTTAAAGAAAAGCTTTTTCACTGATGATCTTTAATTTAGTTTAAAATTGTTTCAGCTATAAACCATGTAATGTTCAGTTTCCAAAATAACAGCTTGGAACCCTCATCTGTTATCTTTTTACAGTGATAAATTGTATTGTACATTCAGTGAATATGATCAGAAATTTTACTCAATTGCCTCTTATAATGTATACTAAATTTGGTATAACAAATTTGCTTGTGCATATATATTCTGTATTTTTATGCTTTTGAAAGCTTGGAGTGTTTTATCTACTAGATTCTATTGACAGTCACTGGAGGTGTATTAAAGAATAAGATGTAGCATCTAGCCTTAAAGACTACACATTCTAATACAGAACAGTGGCACAATGTTTGGCCATAGGTATTATTATTGTTTATTTTAAGTAGTATGAGTAATACCATGTAACTATTTAAAGAGCATAGTTCTCAATTCTCAGATTATTTGTACAAAATCCCCAATGACTATTTTCATAAAGGCAGATATTATACATACTTCATGAAGATTTGAAAGTCACTAAAGTATATATTTGAATGAAACTAATTATTTAAAAATTAACTGAGGTATAATGGCACAAATAATAAACTGAATTTAGAAGAAGGGATAAACTTATTTGTGGCTAGATCATGAAGGCAAAATATAACCCAGAATATAAACAATATATTAGCAATAATGAGATTTGAAACAAGTACAGTCAGGATTATTTTATTTTTAGGTTTATAAGTAATTATCTTAGAAGACTGTTTCTTATAATTAAAAGTATTTTAAATATATGAAAATAATTTCAACTAGAAAGAATAAAATATAAAACTTAAATATTTTATTCGCTTTTGAGCTAATAATTATTAGTACCCTCATGTCTTAAACACTATGCTAGATGAGGAGTGTAACATTGTGACTTATAGTTATGATCTACTAGGAGTGAAAGAAATGCAGTAGGTATACTATAATAGTGCCATACAGGTGAGGCCTACATTAGACATAAACAGTGCTACGTTTATTTATTTGTCTCCCTTTGAAATAATAAATAGGTAAAGAAAGACATTAGTCTTAAAGACTGATTTCTTAATACAAAAGAGAAGATTCTTAACAGAGCTCATTTCAATCTGCTTTTATTTATTTAATTTATTTATTTATTTAGAGGGAGTCTCACTCTGTCACCATGCAGTGGCGTGATCTTGGCTGACTGCAACCCCCGCCTCCCAGGTTCAAGTGATTCTAGTGCGTCAGCCTCCCGAGTAGCTGAAACTACAGGCACGTGCCACCATGCCTGTCTGATTTTTTGTATTTTTAATAGAGACAGGGTTTCACCATGTTCACCAGCTGGTCTCGAACTCCTGACCTCAGGTGATCTGCCTGCCTCAGCCTCCCAAAGTGCTGGGATTACAGGCATGAGCCACGGTGCCTGGCCTCAATCTGCTTTTATGATTGTTAACCATGTGAAAATATTTTTATGCCATAATTAGAAAGAGAATTATATTACTAATTATTTTTCTGTTAACTTTCCTTATATCCTATAGGAATAACTGGATTTTCTCTAAATCCAAATGATTGTTAAAATTAGCTTCCCCCAAAATTGGGTCATTTGATTGTTTTTGTTTTTTCTCATCTCAAAATATGCCATTTTATTTATTTATTTTTATTGTTTTATTTTGAAATTATTTTAGACTTACACAGAAGTTGCAAAAATAATAGTTACCATATACCTTTAATGTTAAGGCCTTCCGTGACCATAGATTAGTGATCAAAACCATGCCATTAATGTTGGAACAATACTATTAACTAACTTCAGACATTATCAGAATTTCACCATTTTCCACACTAATATCCTTTTTTTTTGTTCTATGATTTTATCTAGGATCGAATTGCATTTATTTGTCATGTCTTCTTGGTCTCTTCTGATCTGTGACAATTCCTCAGTCATTCCTTGTCTTTCATGACCTTGACACTTTGAAGAGTCTTGGTTAAATATTTTGTAGAATGTCTCTCATTATGAGTCTGATGTTTTCTAATTGAATTATGATTACTTCTTTTTTGGGAAGATTACCACAGAAGTAGTATTCCTTCTCAGTGCATTATATCAGGAGTAACACAATGTCTCCTGTCTTATTCCCAGTGATATTACCTTGATCCCTTGGATAAAATGGTGTCTGCTGAGTTGCTGTACTCTTTACAGTTTACAGTACAGTTGCTGTACTGCTTTACAGTTGCTGTAAAAAGACTCTTTTTACCTTTGAGTTTTATAAATATTTAGGGGAAGATACTTTGACACTATACAAATATTCTGTTTCTCTTCAAGTTTCTCTCTACTAACTTTAGCATCTATTGGTAGATGGTAGATCTTACCTATTGAAAACAATTATTTACTGTGGTGTTCTAATGGTGCCTTTCTAGTTCTCTGATTTCTACTTTAATTACTTGGAATTCTGTAAGAAAGAACTTTCTCTTTTGTTATTTACATCTTAATTTCAGTATGAGCCGTGAATATTTATATTATTTATAAGTATGCTAATATATTTATAAATATATATTATTTATATAATATATTGACATTTATAAATGTTATAATAATAGATGTTATTTACATATTTGTATTTAAATGTAAATTATATAGTGTTATAATCCCAAAATATATATTATTTACATAATATATTGACATTTATAATATTATAATAATAAATAATATATGTTATTTATATATTTATATTTAAGCATAAATTATATAGTTTATACTATTTATTATACTATATATAGTTAATACTATTAACTATATTATATATATAGTTAATAGTATTAACTATATTATGTATATAGTTAATTATATGAAACTATTATTATTTATTTTGTTCAAATTTTTCCAGCTTTGGCCATTGGTAGCTCTTTTTTTTTTTTTTTTTTATTATACTTTAAGTTCTAGGGTACATGTGCATAACATGCAGGTTTGTTACATATGTATATCTGTGCCATGTTGGTGTGTTGCACTTTCAGGGTTGACTTGTGTGCCCTTTTAGCTTGTCCCCATCCTTTGAGCACTTCTTACTTTCTGGCACCGCAAGATACTTCCATCTGATCTTGTATTTTCCATTCTCCAGACCTGCAATCAACCACTTCTTTGAGGAACTGTGGTTACTCTAATCAGAGTATCGTTTTTAGAAACCTAGAGCTGGGCACGAAGTAGACCATTTGATTTTGATTCTAATACTGTTAGAGTGCTATTAGGAGCAATATTTTATTATGTTTTGTTATCAGTATCTTGTTAGAAGGCTTAGCAAAATTCTTTTTTAGAACCATCTATGATGTACATTATGGATTACCTTTTTCTTAGAATTGTATTTCCTCTAAAGTTACTGTGATCTTTTAAAATTGGCAAGTATTGCTGTTATAATGGTAAAAAATTGACTATGAATTTATTATGAAAAATGTGTGATTTTTAGTCAAGCATTGCTGTTATAATGGTAAAAAATTGACTATGAATTTATTATGAAAAATGTGTGATTTTTAGTCGAGTATTGCTGTTATAATGGTAAAAAATTGACTATGAATTGATTATGAAAAATGTGTGATTTTAGTCAAGTATTGCTGTTATAATGGTAAAAAATTGACTATGAATTTATTATGAAAAATGTGTGATTTTAGTAAATATTACATTGTATTTGACATTCTTCTTTCCTCATGATTAAAAATGATATCATGAGATTTCTCACTACATAGCATTATGGAAACAAAGTAAAATTTTAGGAATCCTTGAATGTGTGTCAGAACTTAGCCTATCTTCCCAAACAGTAGATATTCCAAGGTTAGAACTACATGAACTCTGGGAACAGATCCAGAGGTTCTCGTAGGTATTTGCGTAGTAAGATATTCTCACAAGAAAAGAAGTTGAAAGTGTTATTTAACCTTGGCTCTGAAATTTCTCAGTTGAGCTGTATACCCTAATGAACCTATTCAGGAAAGATTTTTTTATTGGACTATATGGCTACATATCTGGCTTTTATAAAGCACTTTATTTTAATCCAAAACAAAATCTAAGTATTCTGGCAAATCTGAATGATTTGGTCTTTTGAACATTTTATCTATATCTAGCCATTTAGTTTACCAATAAACTGAAAGGCAGATTAATTGATACTTTTAAAAACACTTTGCTTAGCTTGATATACCGAATTGTTGTATAATATAGACCTGTCTTCTGTATGAATTTTCGTTTGGATGCATGTAACACCTACCAATATGGAGAGACTAAAAATACATTAATTTTGGAAATTTTAATAGTAATTAGTAATACTTGGTGCTTGTTATATGTAACACTAATGGTTATAAGGATGCTTTGGAATATTATATCTCCTGAGAAAATAAGTACGACAGTATTAAGACTCTTACAGTTACGAACAGTGAAGTTATCTAAGCCTTTGTGACTCAGTTTTCTTTTCATAAATCCATGGATAAAATGCCTTGGACACTCCTCAGGGATCTTATAAGAAGCAAATTAACAAGAAAATCCTTAACAAATGTACATTACTATATAAAATTAATAATTTTAGATTTTAAAAAAGAAAAATATAGCTATTCTTGGTTCTATTTTGTTTCCTGTCCAAATTGTATATGTTGAAAATGTGAATTTTAGTACTGTGTTAGTTGCAGTTAAAGCTTATAATCAATATGGCTATATGTAAATATTGTGTAAGTTAATATCCCAAAATAAGCTTTTCTTCATGTTTTTCAAATTTTGAAGTTGCATGTCTATAATCATAATCATATTCTTTGTTAAAAGGGGTGTGTGTGAACTTGTGTAAATTCTTAAGTAAAGCTTCTAGTGATATTATTTCCTGGTTTTATGAATCCATCTGTCAAGTCTTAACACTTACTGATTATTGCCACTTCATTTCAGAATTTAATACATTATCCTTGGGTTAAAGCACTTGGGAAGGAACTCAGAAAAACAAGAAAGCTTTGTGTTCTTTTTTAATTTTAATTTTTAATTTTAGATTCAGGGATTACATGTGCAGGTTTGTTACATGGGTATATTGCGTGATGCTGAGATTTGTTCTTCTAATGATCCCATCACCCAAGTGGTGAAATAATACCCAACAGGTAGTTTTTCAACCCTTGTCCTCCTCCCTGTCTTGTTCCTTTTGGAATCTCAAGTTTCTTATTGTTTCCTTGTGTCCATATGTACGTGGCGTTTAGTTCTCATTTATAAGTGAGAAAATGCGGTATTTGGTTTTCTGTTTCTGCATTAGTTTGCTTAGGATAATGTCTCCAGCTGCATCCATGTTGCTGCAAACAACATGACTTTTTTCCTTTTTATGACTGTGTAGTTTTCAATGGTGTATATGTATAAAATTTTCTTTATCCAGTTCACTGTTGGTGGGCACCTAGGTTGATACCACGTCTTTGCTATTGTGAATAGTGAATAGCAATAAACATACGAGTACAGGTGTCTTTTTGGTAGAATGATTTCTCTTTCTTTGGGTAGGTACCCAGTAATGGGATTGCTGAGTCAAATGGTAATTCTATTTTTAATTCTTTAAGAAATCTCCACAGTGCTTTCCACAAAAGGTAAACTGATTTACATTGCCATCACCATTGTATAAGCATTCTCTTTTCTCTACAATGCTGCCAACATCTGTTATTTTCTGACTTGTTAGTAACAGCCATTCTGACTAGTGTGAGATGGGTGTCTCATTATGGTTTTGATTTCCATCTTTCTCATGGTTAGTGATGTTGAACATTTTTTTCGTGTTTTTTTTTGGGGGGGGCCACTTGTATGTCTTCTTTTGAGAAGTGTCTGTTCATGTCTTTTGCTTATTTTTAATAGAGCTGGATTTTTTTTCTTGTTGATTTGTTTAAATTCTTTATAGATTTTGGATATTAGTTCTTTGTTGGGTGCATACTTTGCAAATATTTTCTCCCATTCTGTAGGTAGAGTTTACTCTGTTGATAGTTTATTTTGCTGTGTAGAAGTTCTTCAGTTTAGTGAGGTTCCAATCAACAATTTTTGGTTTTGTTACATTTGCCTTTGGGGACTTAGTCATAAATTATTTTCATAGGCCAATGTCTAGAAGAGTATTCCCTGGGCTTTTTCTAGTATTTTTGTAGTGTAAGGTCTTACATTTAGGTCTTTAGTCTATCTTGTGTTAATTTTTGTGTATGGTGAGAGGTAGGGGTTCAGTTTCATTCTTCGGCATATGGTTAGCCAGTTTCCCAAGCACCATTTATTGAATAGAGTATCCCTTCCCTATTGCTTATTTTTTTTCAACTTTGTCAAAGATCATTTGGTTGTATTTATGTGGCTTTATTTCAGGGGTCTCTATTCTGTTCAATCAATTTTTGTGACTATTTTTGTACCAGTAGTATGCTATTTTGGTTACTATAGACTGGTAGTGTAATTTGAAGATGGGTAATGTGATGCCTCTACCTTTATTCTTATTCTTGGGGTTGCTTTGTATATTAGTCCATTTTCACACTGCTATAAAGATACTACTTGAGACTGGGTAATTTATAAAGGAAAGAGTTTTAATTGGCTCACAGTTCCACGTGGCTGGGGAGTCCTCAGGAAACTTACAATCATGGCAGAAGGTGAAGGAGAAGAAAGTACCTTCTTCACAAGGCCATAGAAAGAGAGGGAGATTGCCACTTTTAACCATTAGATATTGTGAGAACCATCAGATCTTGTGAAAACTCACTCACTATCCTGAGAACAGCATGAGGGAAACTGCTCCCATGATCCAGTCACCTCCCACCCAGTTCCTCCTTCAACACAAGGGGATTACAATTCAAGATGAGATTTGGATGGGGACACAGAGCCAAAACATCATTCTACCCCTGGCCTCTCATGTTCTTCTCACATTTCAAAACACAATCATGCCTTCCCACAGTCCCCCAAAGTCTTAACTCATTCCAGCATTAACCCAAAAGTCCAAGTCCAAAGTCTTTTCTGAGACAAGGCAAGTTCTTTCTGCATAGGAGCCTGTACAAATCAAAAGTCTGTTAAGTTACTTCCAAGATACAATGGGGATACAAGTACTGGGTAAATGCCACCATTCCAAGTGGGAGAAATTGGTCAAAACAAAGGGGCTACATGCCCCATGGAAGCCAGAATTCAGCTGGGCAGTCATTAAATTCTAAAGCTCCAAAATGATCTCTTTTGCCTCCATGTCCCACATCCAGGGAACACTGATGGAAAGGATGGGTTCCCAAGGCCTTGGGAAGCTCTATCCCTATGGCTTTGCAGGGTTCAGCCACTGAGGCTGCTCTCATGGGCTGGCCTTGAGTGCCTGCAGCTTTTCTAGGAGCACAGGTCAAGCCACTGGTGGATCTACTATCCTGGGGCCTGGAGGACAGTGACCTTCTTCTCACAGCTCCAGGAGGCAGTACCCCAGTGGGGACTCTCTGTGCGGGCTCCAACCTCACATTTCCCTTGTGCACTGCCCTAGCAGAGGTTCTCCATGAGGGCTCCACCTCTGCAGTAGATTTCTGCCTGGACATTCAAGATGAGATTTGGGTGGAGACACAAAGCCAAACCATATCACCTTGCTATTTGTACTCTTTTTTGGTTCCATATAAATTTTAGAATAGTTTTTCTAATTCTGTGAAAAATGATATTGGTAGTTTATAGAAATAGCGTTGAATCTACAGATTGCTTTGGGCAATATGAACATTTTAATGATACTGATTCTTCCAACCCACAAGCATGGAATGTTTTCCCATTTGTTTGTGTCATTTATGGTTTCTTTCAGCAGTGTTTTATAGTTCTTCTTGTAGAGATCTTTACCTTTTTGGTCAGATGTATTCCTAGGTATTTTATTTATTGTGGCTATTGTAAGTGGGATTGCATTTGTGATTTGATTCTCACCTTGATCACTATTTGGTATACAGAAATACTACTGATTTTAGTACATTGATCTTGTATCCTCAGACTTTGCTGAAGTGGTTTATCAGGTAGAAGTCTTTCCACAGAATCTTAAGGGTTTTCTCGGTATAGAATCATATCATCAGTGAAAAGAGGTAATTTGACTTCTCTTTGTCCAATGTAGAAGTCTTTTATTTATTTATCTTGCCTACCTGCTCTGAAAAGCTCTGGGTTCTACTGCTTGTGCATTGAAATATCTAGTTTTGTCCTTCTTGCAGAAATGGAGATCTCCCATTTAGCCAGGTGCTTTAATAGGCATAAAACTTTCTTCAGGGATTTTGCCATCTTAGGAAATCCACCTTTAATCAATGGATTATTTTTTCATTGTTTTTTTAATCTTTACCCAGGTTCCTGGGCCAGATCCTTAACCAGATTTGTATAGACAATTAGAGACTTACATTGTATTCACAGTTTCACTTTTAAATTTATTCTATCACATTAGGCAAGTCACTTTAAAATCTGGACCCATCTGTTACTCCATATATAAGGTTAAATATAAATAGGATCTCTTATTACTTATATCACAAGGATGTTGTCAGGTAGTAGATATAATTATACGCTTTAGGAATAAATATATATGTATAACTTTGTAAGTTTTGCCATTGGTTTGTCATCTACTTACTTTTTAAAGACTTCAGATAATATATAAGGGAATGCTTTAGTAAATGTAAGAAATAGAACATCAAGGAATTAAGCCATTTTATAGTCATATAATCAAAAGTTTTTATAACAGCATATTTTTAAAATTCAAAACAGTTACATTTCTTCATTGAATATAGAATTTGCAGTAGGCTCTAACACCCTAATTTAGGTAAGCAAAAAATGTGGTGTTTTACTTTAGATACCAGCAATGTCAAAAGAGATGTACTGCAGGACAATCCTGTTTACAGCCTTGGAGTGTCTTTAGTCCCATTGTAAATCATCCAGGCCTGTGCATAAGGTTGTTGTGGGGAGTGGGAGGATAATAAATTTCGAATAAGATTGATAGTTAATTGGAGATAGAGTTGGTTTCCTGTGTTGGCTCTGTCGGGTTCTTTAATAAACTATATAATCCTTTTCATTAAATCATGTCTCTTAAGTCTTTTCCAGATTTCTTCAAGTTTCATATCAAAACCAGTACCAAACTGAACGTAGTCACCTAGAGATGACAGGTTTGGACATATTCTCTAATCAGCTTTAAAGAGATAAGGTGTTAGGTCCTCTTTCAACGTTCTAGGCAGACAATACCTGCTCTATGACTGGTGCCAGAAATTAGAGGAGAAGGGTCAGGCTGAGCTTGTAAATCAAGAAATGATTTTAAAGCCTCTTCATGAAACATATCCCTGAGATGCCTAGTACCTCTCAAGTTGCACTGGGCTATTTCACATTTCTTCAGACTGTCTTTTTAATACTGGATTAAATCAGACTAGAGTCCCTCAGGCTTAATAGGTTATGAAAGTATATAGTTTTTGAGTAGTTTTCATCTGGCTAATATATAGTATTAAACTAGCTTGGTCTTAGTTGGTATAAGAAACAAAAACCCTCTTTGAGTGTTAGCTCTGTGTTCTACTTAATACCATGTAAAATTATCTTATTGAGCAAACTGGTTCTCTTTTCCAAAGCAGTTAACCTTCTGTAGGTACTATTGAGTTATTTTTTTTCTTGGAACTCAGAAGTATCAGACTTATTTTTCTTTCTACTCTTAATCTATGTGCTAATTTTTACTTTATTTACATTAAGTGAAAGTATATTTGCACTTGATTCATAGGATGCATCTCAGGCCAGCCATCATTTTCTAGTTCTTCTTACTTTGGGCAGGGCCACTAACAAATTGATGATCTGGTTTTCTAAGCTAAAATCCAATTAAAGAATAAAAGTGAGAGAGTGTATACTCTAAAAGGGTGAATTTTATGGTGAATTTTATGGTAAAAGGGTGAAGTATATCTCAATAACTTAATAAATAAATAAACAAGCAAAAGAGAAACCAGAAAAGGCACTGAGCTGTGAACCTTTCTAGCCCAGTATTTTACTGGGCTAAAAAGAAAATTTTTTTTAAGTGTGAGAGAAAAGCATGGCTAGAGACATTCATTCATTTTGGTAGCAGCAAGAGGTGTTCGCCAACCAGCTGACACTAGGTCAGGAAACACAAGAACATAAGAGTCAAATATTATGGAAACACTCGTTATACATGCTTTACTCTGAATGTGTATATCTTTAAAAGGTAAAGTTATCCCTACGTATTATTATGACCTTGATTCATTAAGAGAAGGTTAAATTGTATTTATTATTCTTTAATAAGATAGAGAATGGGCAATGATTCCAGCCTAATTACTTTAAGAAAAATTAATCATTTTCATCAGTTAAAGATAAGGTTCTCTTATCTAGACTATTCAATTGTGTGGAATACCTCATTTCCTGAAAGTCCTGGAAAAATAGAACTTTATTCTGTAGCTAGGATAGCTATTCTGTAGCTAGTCGGCCTCTCAACTGAAATTTTCTTGAACACCTTACTACATTTAAGTGCTGGAAACCATGCAATATTTTAAACAAGGTATCTTTCAATAATATAATTTCTTAAATAGTAAAGATTTTTAAAGGTCTGTAGCAAATGTGAAGATGAACATACCCTCACAATTACATCAAGAATTTAATCTTTTGGTAAAGTAAATAAGAGATGATCATCTTTAAGAGTCCATAAAGTACTTTGTTCTTTTTTAGACAATCTGTCTCAAACTTTCTTCCAAGTCATAATTAGTGAATCTTGTTGAGCTTTACTTTGTGAAGCCTACATTATAGGCATATTTAACTTTTATGAGCAATAAAAAATAAATTCTAGCCAATTCACATATTTTTATGTCTTAAATTCTGGGTCATCTTGCAGACCTCCTAATGTTGCTTAGGATACTTTGTTATTGGTGGTGGCGGTGATGTTGAGACAGAGTCTCGCTTTGTCTCCCAGGCTGGAGTGCAGTGGTGCAATCTCAGCTCACTGCAACCTCTGCCTCCTGTGTTCAAGCAATTCTCTTGCCTCGGCCCCCTAAGTAGCTGGGATTACAGGCATGTGCCACCACACCCAGCTAACTTTTTTATTTTTAGTACAGACGGGGTTTCGCCATATTGGTCAGGCAGGTCTTGAGCTCCTGACCTTGGGTGATCTGGCTGCTTCAGCCTCCCAAAGTGCTGGGATTACAGGCATGAGCCACCGCGCCCAGCCCATCTGTTGCAGCTTTTAAGAACCAATGTATTTAGGATATCTCTCTGCATCCCTTTGCTGTCTTAACACAGTTTTATAATAACCCTTCTTTCTGGCCTGGTGGTTGTACTTTCAATGTTGAGAATTTGACAAGAGCCTTTAGCTATATTTTTAGTAACTGCAGTTTGTCCTCCTATTACTAATATCTGTGTCATTCTTGACCCGGTAAAAATAGATTGCTTAATTCATACAGGTAAATATTAGTTTTGAGTCGTCTCTTTATTTAAAAAAAAAAAAAGAAAAAGCTGTATTTCTTACATTGTAAAAGTAACATTTATTCTTTGCAAAAATATCAGAAATGTAGAAAGGCATAAAGGATAAAAAGAAGTATTACCGCGTAATACTTCGCCAAAGATAACCAGTTAACTTTGTGATATTTATTTTTTCTGGACTTGTTTTTTTTCATGCTAGAAACACACATGTGTTTTTTCCCCATAATGTCATTTTGTTATAATTTTGTATATAATATGCCTTTTTAAAAGAAATGTTTATATTGAAATTGACTAAAAATTCTTAAGGGGGCGACTTGCTTTAGGAGTATGTCTTCTTAATTCTCTTACGTCACACAACATGAGATATAGAGGATGATGGATGTGAAGACCATACAAATGTAGTTAAGACATTAAAAATTCCCACTATTTCAGCTCTAGGGTTTAGAATATGTCGGAGCAATGATAGCCAGGGACTACATTTTCATTGCTGATGAGAATTCTCTATATCTCTCATTCTTTTAAAAAAAAAATCATTTAAAAAGTCATTAAAATAAATCCTGAGATCATGTTATAGTTTGTTACCTCTTCCTTTCTCAACTGGCCACTAAAAATTCTGCAAGGAAAGATGAGATTCAGTTAGGTATTTGGAGCCTACATTGAAATAATTACAAATTTGTCCATTCTTGGAAAGTAGAAGAGGTGAAGATTTTGTGCATGTGTGCATGCGCATACACGCGTGTTTTATTGTTTTGTTTTGTTTGGATATTTAGATTGTCTCAAGAGAGGAACTAATATCATCATTAAAAGTTTGATTGGAACCAGTGTTCCTATTTGGGAATGGAGTTGTTAACTTTTCCAGACTGCTGTCAAGACCTTATTTTAAGTAAGATGTTTTTCTTTTATGTGACATTTTCTGAAGTTTTGCCAAAAATGACATCAAACATATAATTCATTTGAGTGCTGAGTTTCTTCAACATCTTGCAGCACTTAATCAAATTTGGGAAAGATATTCTTTTCACAACTCTATAGTGTAAACCTGTGAATATGTTGCATTAAAACTTACTTTGGACAGTTTAATCTGCATGGTATTAGGTTGATTTTTAAAAAATGATTAATGCAATATGCTGATAGTTTTTAATGGTTATATTTTCAAATTATTCACATAAACTCCAGGCAGATGGTACAGTTGCAGCTTTTGAGTGTTAGTATTTTTTCACACAAAACTCAGATACTCCCTAAATTATGTTAATAGCTACATTAAAGAATTTGAAATGCCAAAAAGAACAAAAGGAATACTGAAGTAAAACTAACAAGATGCCCAAATATTGGGAAATCATTGAGAATCATTTTTATATACAAAAATATTTTATATTGACTTTTTTAAGAAGAATATGGCCACGCTAGAATGTAAGTTTGTTTAAAACATTATGCTGCAGTATGTTAAAATGTGAAAGTAAGCTAACCTTAACGAATGTCTTACTCATTAGAAACTCTCATCTTGGATGTGCTCTATTTGTATCTGTTACTTCTGTGCAATAATCACAGTCCTGAAGGGATCATCTGGGCCAACCCCTCCTTTTTTTTTTTTAGACTGAATCTTGCCCTGTTACTGAGGCTGGAGTGCAGTGGCATGATCTCAACTCACTGCACCTTCCTTCTCCCAAGTTCAAACGATTCTCCTACCTCAGCCTTCCAAGTAGCCAGGATTTCAGGTGCCCACCACCACACCCAGCTATTTTTTGTATTTTTAGTAGAGATGGGGTTTCACCATGTTGACCAGGCTAGTATTGAACTCCAAACCTCGTGATCCACCCACCTCGGCCTCCCAAAGTGCTGGGATTATAGGCATGAGCCACCACGCCTGGTCCCTCCATTTTATATATATAGGAAACCTAGAGCTAGCCAATTAAGGTGCTTACCCAATATTACACAGCAAAGTAATAGAACTAGGACTCAGGACCCTTAGACTTGTGTCCAGTGACCTTTCTGCTACTTGTTTTTCAGTATGATCCAACCTTGAGTGGATGTGGTCTATATAAAGTTTTAATTAGTATTTATTAAAATCCACCTTTGTTTTGGCTGGAATAATTGTTTCTAAAACCCCCCTAGGCAAACTTAGAGTCTTTTGGAGAGCATATTATTATCATAAACCTATACCTTTTTAAAGATTACACATGTAATTTGGGAATGAATGACAAAAAATTGTTATGTAATGGAACACAGCAATTTCTGTCACTATGGCAGCCTAGGAGTCCAAACTGATCCCCTCACTAAAAACAATGAAAAATGTTGGATATAATACAAAAATATTTTTTCATATGTTCCTATGACTTGCAAAAATGCAAGGAATACTTAAGCCAGGGAATAAATAAAGGTATGAACTAAGATAAGTAAGTGGAGCACTAAGTCAGGCTTTAACCCTAAGGACGTTTGTTAAATTGAGTGAACTGGAGCACTGCTTTTTGAAATCTCACGAAGTTCAGGGAAGATAATGTAAAATTTAAGGTTTTCCCAAGGTAGGGAGAGTCTAACAAGACTATTCTGTGTAGTTGAGAGCCCAAAGGAACACATCCTTAGTGGCAGGAATAATTAGAAATAAGCAGGGTCACCTCATTTCCATCAGTGGACTACAAGGGAACCTATCTTGAATCATGGCACAAAATATTTGGGAACAGGAGCATCTCTTGGGAACTCTAGCAACAAGGCAGCCTTCCCATCAGTTAGAAGTCTAAATTCACACTGCCTAAGTGGTCTCCAAATCTTCCAGCCAAGGATTTAGTTGCAGTGATAGTCTTGGAGGAAAATATGAGCAATATGTGTTCACAGACAATATGTGAGCACCCTATGCAATGTAGCAGTCTCCTTATGCATCAGAGAAAAATATGAACAGCATCTATACCATATGATATGTGAAAAAGTGCTTTAGATCTGTAATAAAAGACCAACAAACTAACAGGAAGAAAAAAAGGACCAGAACACAGAAAATTCATATAAGAATTTGAGGGGCATCATGGTCACTTTCAAGTTTTGACAATTATGAACAATTTTGTATGCAATAACAAACAATAAAAGAGTTTAGTTGGAAATGGTCCTCAATCTTAAGTGCCTACAGAAGCCTGATACAAACAAACATAAATCTTTCCAGGAGAATCCTACTTTCATTCCCAGTCCTCAAGGAAAGTATAAAAAGAAAAAGAACAGCTCAGAAGACACATATGCATTGAATGCAGACATCCTGACCAAAAGCTAGTAGAAACTTCAGACAACAGAATGAGATCCACAGAAAGTTCAGAATTTATTCAGACACTAAATGTTAAGTAAGTGTATGTAATATATTTCAAGAAATGATAGGCTTGAAAATATAAAGAACACATGATTTAAAAACAAAGAAGATGTAGAAATGAAAAATATAATAGTTAACCTTAAAAATCTTGACATATTTTATAGCAAATTTGACATAGCTAAAAAGAACATTAGTGACTTGAAAGATAGCATTAAAAAAAATTATTTAGAACTCAGCCCAAAAAGAAATAGGGAACCTAGAAGATCTAATAAAGTCTTATCAAATTCTAGGAGGAGACCAAAGGGCAAATAGAGGCAATATTTGAAGAGATGATACTGAGTATTTTATATAACTAATGAAGAGATCAATTTTACAGAATGAAGAAGTCTCCCCAAAACTAAAAGAGGATAAAGAAAAATAAATTCAGTACTGGATACATTATGGTAATACTTCAGAGCATTCAACACAAAGATATCTTAAAAGCAGACAGAAAAGATATTACCATTAAGAAAGCAAGAGCTGATTTCTCAACAGCAACAAGTGAGGACATAAGGAGGAATCTTATCTTCAATGGACTGAGGGAAATGTCCTTCTGACAAACAAAAACTGAAAGACATTGCTACCTGCAGACCTTCACCAAAGGAAATTCTAAAGGACATACTTATGGCAAAAGATAAGTGAGCCCAGATGTAAGACCTATAATACAAAGAGTTAGGAACATGGAAAGTTGTAAATATATGAATAAATCTAAATAAATATTGAAGGAATAAAACAACAATAACAATGTCTTATGTTAAACAATAAAGGTAAAATTAAAATACATAAGAACGTAGTATACAACTTTGGTGAGCAGGTAAAAGGTGCTTGGAAAAGCATTCTATGGCCCTTGTATTGTTTGGGAAGAAGGTAAAGACACAAGATAAACTGTGGTTTTTAAGACATTAATTATACATGTTAAAATGTGTAGGGAAACTACTAACAGGATAAGAAAGGGTATTAACTTCCAAACCAGTAGAGGAAAAGATGGAATTAGAAAAAAAAAAAAAAATCAACCCAAAGGGGAAAAGAAAGGAAAAAAAAAAAAACATGGACTGGAAGGAAATTAAAAAAAAAAAAAAAAAAAAGATGGCATAAGAGATAGAAGTAAAATGCAGATGTATCAATAATTGTATTGAAATAATGCAAAAAGTCAAATACTTCGCCTAAAAAACTACGTTTGTCAAACTGGGCCAAAAAAGAAATTCAATCATGTACTACTTATGTAAGAAACATCTTAAAAATATTGGACAATCAGGCCAGGGGCAGTGGCTCACGCCTGTAATCCTAGCACTTTGGGAGGTCAAGGTGGGTGGATTGCCTCAACTCAGGAGTTCAAGACCAGCCTGGGCAACTCAGTGAAAGCTCATTTCTACTAAAATACAAAAAATTAGCCAGGTGTGGCGTTGTGCACTGTAATCCCAGCTACTGGGGAGGCTGAGGAAGGAGAATTGCTAGAACCCGGGAGGCGGAGGTTGCAGTGAGGCAAGATTGTACCACTGCACTCCAGCCTGGGTGACAGAGTGAGAATCTAGAACTAGAAATACCATTTAACCCAGCCATCCCATTACTGGGCATATACCCAAAGGAGTATAAATCATTCTACTATAAAGACACATGCACATGTATGTTTATTGCAGCGCTATTTACAATAGCAAAGACTTGGAACCAACTCGAATGCCCATCAATGATAGACTGTATAAAGTAAATGTGGCACATATACACCATGGAATACTATGCAGCCATAAAAAAGGATGAGTTCATGTCTTTTGCAGGGACGTGGATGAAGCTGGAAACCATCATTCTTAGCAAACTACCACAGGAACAGAAAACCAGACACCACATGTTCGCACTCATAGGTGGGAGTTGAACAATGACAACACATGGACACAGGGCAGGGAACATCACACAAGGCTGGTCGGGGGTGGGGGATAGGGGGAGGGATAGCATTAGGAGAAATACCTAATGTAAGTGATGAGTTGATGGGTGCAGCAAACCAACATGGCACGTGTATACCTACGTACCAAACCTGCACATCGTGCACATGTACCGTAGAACTTAAAGTATAATAATTTAAAAAATTAGACAATCAAATTGTTAAGGCAAAATGTATTACTAGGCATAGAATCTCCACATAACACAAAAACCTCAATTTATCAGTAAAATTTAATAATCCCTAACTTGCATAGACCTAATAACATATACTCAAAATATATGAAGCAAAAATTGGTAGACCTAGAATAAGTAAGCAATTACATTATAGTGAGAGATTTTAATATAGTTCTCTCAGTAACTGATTAAAGCATGTTAAAATTTAATAAGAATGTAGAAGATTTGAACCCCACAATTAACAAGTTTGATATAATGTACAAAAACACAATTAACAAGTTTGATATAATGTACAAAAGGGAATATTGCTTCAGAATACACATTATTTTCTAGCTCTCTTAAAACATTTATAGAAAGTGGACACATAATGGACCATAAATAAAGAAAATTTTCAGAGGATTGTTTTTAAACAGACTACATCTTCTGACACAATGCAGTTGTTAGGAATTAGTAACAATTGCTTTTAGAGTTACTGATTTCCACGTATGTTAATGCAGCCATAGCAGTACTTAGAAGCAGTTATTGCATTAGAAGCTAATATTTCAGGAAATTACTGTAGAAGTTCCCCATGTAAAGAAGCCCTAAAAAAAAAAATACAAAAAGCAGGCAAAATTAGCCCAATGAAGTAGAAGGAAGAAAGGAATAAAGAGCAGAAATCAGTAAAATAGAAAACAGTTTTTAGAACTGGGTTACAATAATTAAAATGACCAGAAGTTTAACTTCTTAATCCTTACACATAGTAGATAGCCAGAAAATTGATGTGACTTTGTTGTGTTAGACATTTGTCACTTTTTTTTTCCCAGATGTCTTTCTAATGCAGAGAAAGCAAGATCTAGTTGCTATGTATAAGGAGTATCATTAGTGAAATTTCTATTAATAGTGCTAGTTTTATTAGCTACAAAAGAAGTTGCTGTTAAAAAAGAAAGAGGGAGAGAGAGGTAGACAGATGGATAAAGACTCAAAAATTGCCATGTTTAAATAAGATTGAGGATTATTTCTCTCATGCAGAACAGTTCAGGAGGAGCGCTTCAGAACCAGCAGGTATTTAAGGACCCAAGTTTTTTTCATTTTTGTCTTTCTGCCATCTCCTAAGGTGTTATCATTGACCACATGATTCAACCGGACCCACCTCCATGTCTATATTCCAGCAACAGGGAAGAGGAAAGAGCAAGTACCAGACTGGTGACTTCATCTTTAAGGAGATGACCCAAAAGTTGCACAAAGCACTTTCACTCTTACCGTATTATACTGAAATCACACGGCCATACCTAGCTGTAAAAAAAGGCTGAGGAATAAAGTCTCCAGTTGGGTGTCCACGTGGCTGGCTAACTAAATATCAAGGATGGGAGATATATGGGGTTGATTCTTTTACTAAAAGGTGAAAGGGATGACTGAATCCAGGGAGAAAATTAGCAGAGTCTGTTATATAATATAAACAAAATCCTAGGAAGAACCAAATAGGCAGTAGTCTATTGGGTCAGGGAAAGCTTGACCAAGTATCTGAGCTATGTTTTAAGAGACGAATAAGATTCCACTGCAAAATGAAGGGCAATAAGTATAACAGTAGTTAGAAAGGTGCCTGGCAGAGCAGGGGCCATAGATTCATCTCTATATGCCTAATACTTTGCATAGTAATGGGCAAAATAATAAGCATTCAACAAACAGTTGCTGAAGTAATGAATGAAACTGGCTTTTGCTTAAGTGAATAATCACATTGTTTGTAAACTAAGGGGAAAAAGAATAACAATGAAAAAGATAATTTTTTGAGGATGAATCTATGATAACATGAAGAGCACAGATGCACATTTAAATAATGGGCAAAATTCCAGATAAAAGCTATGAACATATTATGAAACAGTACAATGTGATTTGGTGGTATGTAGCAGAAAGGGCCCAGTCAAGAGATAGAATCCACAAACAGTAATTTGAACAGAAACAAAAACATTTGTAATACCTTTATTGCAGAATAATTTAAGGTGAACAATTTGACATGTTTTGACATATGTCTATACCTGTGAAAACGTCACCACAATCTAGATAGTGAACATATTCTTCAAGGCCCAACATGTTCTCATGCCCCTTGTTAACCCCTTCTCTGATCCCCTGGCAACCACTAAAGTTTTCTACCACTATAAAATAGTTGTATTTTCTAAATCTTATTTAAATGAAATCATATTCTCTATGTACTTTTTTGTCTAACTTCTTTCAATCAAAATATGCATTTTCAGATTTATCCATGTTGTATATATCAGTAGTTTATTCCTTTTATTGCTAAGTAGTATTCCATTATATAGATATACCACAAGTATTTTATAACCATATACTATTATTTTACTTGAGCAAATATCTGGAAGTGGAATGGCTAAGTAATGTGTAGGTGTATGTTCAACTTTTTGAAAACTGCCAAACTATTTTCCAAACTGGTTGTGCCATTTTACACCCTACAAGTAGTGCATAAACTATCCTGTTAACTCCGTATCCTTGCTAACACTTGGTGTGGTCACTCTCTAATTTTAGCCATTCTAATAGTTTGCAGTGTTACTTTGTGGTTTTGATTTACATTTAATTAATAATGATGTTGAGCATTGTTTCATGTGCTTGTTTGTCATCCGTATATATTCTTTGGTGCAGCATATATTCAAATCCTTTTATCCATTTTTTATTGTTTGTTATTTACTATTGAATTTTGAGACTTCTTTATATTCTTTGGATACAAATCCTTTATCAGATATATGATTTGTAAATATTTCTCTCAAACAGTAGCTTATTTTTTTTTGTTTTGTTTTCTTAATGGTGTCTTTCAAAACACAAAACTTAAATTTTGGGAAAGTCTAACTTACTAACTTTTTTCATTTTTGAATCAAGTTATTGGATCTAAGAAATCTTTGCCTGACTCAAAGTCACAAAGATCTTCTATGTGGTTGTTTTTTAGAAATTTTTTAGTTTTAAGATTTTACATTAAGGTGTGATTCACTTTGACTTAATGTTTATATATACAGTCACACATCCCTTAACAGTGGGGATACATTCTGAGAAATGTGTTGCTGGGTGATTTTATCGTTGTGCAAACACTATAGAGTGTTCTTACACAAAGCTTGCCCAGAGCTAGCTAGTATAGTCTACTATACACCTAGGGTATATGGTGTGACCCAAGCTTGTCCAATCTGTGGCCAGTGGGTCGCATGCGGCCCAGGACAGCTCTGTATGTGCCCCAACACAAATTCATAAACCTTCTTAAAACATCATGAGATTTTTTTGTGACTTTTTTTTTTTTTTTTTTTTTTTAGCTCATCAGCTATCGTTAGTGTTAGCGTATTTTATGTATGACCCAAGACAATTCTTCTTCCAGTGTGACCCAGGGAAGCCAAAAGATTGGATACCCCTGGTATTGACTATTGTTCCTAGACTATAATCCTATACAGCATATTACCATACTGAATATTGCAGGCTTACCCAGGTAAGTATTTGTGTATTTAAACATATCTAAACATAAAAAAAGTAGAGTAAAAATATGGTATAAAAGAGATCGAGACCATCCTGGCTAACATGGTGAAACTCTGTCTCTACTAAAAATACAAAAAATTAACTGGGTGTGGTGGCAGGCGCCTGTAGTCCCAGCTACTCGGGAGGCTGAGGCAGAAGAATGGCATGAACCTGGGAGGCGGAGCTTGCAGTGAGCCCAGATTGTGCCACTGCACTCCAGCCTGGGCGACAGAATGAGACTCCATCTCAAAAAAAAAGAAAAGGTATAAAAGATAATAAGTGGTATACCTGTATAGGCACTTATCATGAATGGAGCTCGCAGGACTGGAAGTCACTCTGAGTCAGAGAATGAGTGGTGAGTTAATGTGAAGGCCTAGGACGTTACACTGCTGTAGGATTTATAAACACTGTACATTTATGCTGCACTAAATGTATTTAAATGTTTTCTCTCTTTAATAATAATCTTGGCTTACTATAACTTTTTTACTTTATAAACTTTTTAATTTTTAACTTTTGACTGTTTTGTAATCACACCTAGCTTAAAACACAAACATATTGTACAACTGTACAAAAATATTCAAAAATATTTTCTTTCTTTATATCTTTATTCTGTAAGCTTTTTTCTACTTTGAAACTTTTTTTTCCTTTTAAAGTTTTTTTCTTAAAAAGAAGACAAAGTCACAGCAAAGCCTAAGCCAACACAAGGTCAAGATCATCAATATCACTGTCTTCCACTTCCACATCTTGTTCCACTGGTAGGTCTTCAGGGGCAATAACATGCATGGAGCTGTCATCTCTTATGATAACAATGCCTTCTTCTAGAATGCCTCCAGTCAGACCTGAGGCTATTTTACAATTAAAATTTTCTTTTTATAAGTAGGAGTACACTCTAAAATGACAATAAAAATTACAGGATAATAAATATATAGTCATTTATTGTTATCAAGTATTATGTACTGTACATAATTGTATATGCTATACTTTTATAAAACTGTCAGTGTAGATTTGTTTACACCAGCATCACTGCAAACGCATGAGTAATATGTTGCTCTACGACATTATCATGGCTACAATGTCACCAGGTCATAGGAATTTTTCAGCTCCATTATAATTAATCTTATGACACCATCTTTGTGTGTACAATCCATTGGTTACTGAAACATTGTTAAATAGGGCATAACTGTAGTGCAAAGTATGGATCAAAGTACACATATTTCCATGTTGATGTCTGTTTGGTCTAGACCATTTATTGAAAAGACAATCCTTTCCCTACTGAATTGACCTTGAACTTTTGTTGAAAATCAATTGCCCATATATACATGGGTTTATTCTGTACTCTCTATTCTGTCCCATTCATCTGTCTATCTTTACATCAATACTAGTGTTTTGTTCACTATGGTTTTATAAGTCTTGAAGTCAAGTGTAAGTCCTCCAACATTTTTTAAAGTTGTTAGTCTGTTCTAGGTCATCTGCATTTCCATGTAAATTTTGGATCAACTAATCAATTTCAACAGACAAACAAACAAACAAAGCCTGCTAGAATTTTCATTGGGATTACATTGAATATATAAATCAATTTGAAGAAAATTGACATCTTACTACTATTGGGTAGTACCATCCATGAGTGTGTTATATCTTTCAGTTTATTAAGGTCATCTTTAATTTCCCAGAGCACTGTTTTGTAGTTTTCAATGTAGAGGTCTTGTATATATTTGTCAGATTTCTCCGTATTTTATATTTTTGTGCTACCATAAATGGTATTATCTTTTGTAATTGATGGACTTTTAGTCAGGAAACAACAAATGATGGTGAGGATGTGGAGAAATAGGAAAACTTTTACACTGTTGGTGGGAGTGTAAATTAGTTCAACTATTGTGAAAGATAGTGTGGCAATTCCTCAAGGATCTAGAACCAGAAATACCATTTGACCCAGCAATCCCATTACGAGGTATATACCCAAAGGATTATAAATCATTCTACTATAAAGATACATACACATGTATGTTTATTGCAGCACTATTTACAATAGCAAAGACTTGGAACCAACCCAAATGCCCATCAATGATAGACTGGATAAAGTAAATGTGGCACATATACACCATGGAATACTATGCAGCCATAAAAAAATAATGAGTTCATGTCCTTTGCAAGGACATGGATGAAGTTGGAAACCATCATTCTCAGCAAACTAACACAGGAGGAGAAAACCAAACATGTTCTCGCTCATAAGTGGGGGTTGAACAATGAGAACACATGGACCCAGGGAGGGGAACATCATACACCAGGGCCTGTTGAGGGGTCGGGGGCAAGGAGAGGGAGCATTAGGACAAATACCTAATGCATAGGGGGCTTAAAACCTAGATGATGTATTGATAGGTGCAGCAAACCACCATGACACATGTATACTTGTGTAACAAACCTGCACATTCTGCACATGCACCCTAGAATTTAAAGTAAAATAAAAAATAAAAATAAAAAAAGAAATTGATAAGACTTTTAGAGGAGTTTAGACTTATAGAAAGATTAAGCATAGAGTTCCCACATACCCTCCTTTCTGCCACCCCTCACAGTTTCACCCATTAACATTGTGCATTAGTTTTTTGTGACTAAATTCTTTTACCTAGCTTAATGTTTTCAAGGTTTATCCACATTATATCAAGTATCAGTACTTAGTTCCTTTATCACCAAATAATATGTCATTGTATAACACATTTTGTTCATCCACTAAATCACTTGAAGGACGTGTGTTTTTTTCCACCTCTTGGCTATTATGAATAATGCTACGGCAAACATCCTTGTGCATTCACTTTGCTTTAAGCCTTCATGAGCAGTTTCCTCAAAGGCCACCATGCTTCTACAAACAGTTTGAGTCTCCAAGTTTTCATTAACAAATTCTTCCAAGTCCTTCCAGCTTCTGCCCACTACAAGGTTTCAAACCATTCACATACTTTAGGTTTTTCTTTAGGTCAGCACCCCACCCCGGGATACCAAAATTCTGTATTACTTACCTATTACTGCATAACAAATGACTCCAAAATTAAGAGGCTTAAACAAACAAAAAAAAAAAAACATTAAATATTTCATAGTTTCTATGGATCAGGAATTTGGAACACCTTAGCTGAGAAGTTTTGCAACTTATGAGGCTGTAGGCAAAATGTTGATGAAGGCTATAAATCTGAAGACTTGATTTAGCTAGAGAACCTACTAAGATGACTCATTCTCATGGCTATTAACAGGAAGGCTTGGTTCTTCACCATATGGACCTCTCCATAGTGCTGCTTTCTTATCCTTATGATATGGTATCTGGGTTTCCCCAGAACAAGTGATTCCTTTGGTATGGTGGGAAGAAGAGGAGGCCTGAGAAAGCTACAATGCCTGCTATTAAGTATTCTGTAAAGTGACACATGTCACTAAGTCTACCCACATTCAAGGGAAGGAGAGTTAGTCTTCATCTTTTAAATCCCTTCAAAGAAACTGTAGACATACTTTAACTACCACAGATAGCAACCAGAATTCCAAAACTGACTGATAAACACACTGAATGCAACTATGACTCAGATAAGGATCGGAATAGATGACTTCCTAAGGTATCTTTCAGCTCATAGGAATTTAACTGTAAGACCTATCTACATGCAACCTCAAGATACTAGAACAGCTCTGTATGCCCCTTTAAAGTACTAATAAATATGGGCCAGCAACAGTGGCTCATGCCTATAATCCCAGCACTTTGGGAGGCCAAGGTGGGTGGATCACCTGAGGTCAGGAAATTTGAGGCCAGCCTGGCCAACATGGTGAAACCCGGTCTCAAAAATTAGCCAGGCATGGTGGTGCATGCCTGTAGTCCCAGCTACTCAGAAGTCTGAGGCAGGAGAATTGCTCGAACCTGGGAAGCAGAGGTTGCAGTGAGCCGAGATCGCACCACTGCACTCCAGCCTGACCGACAGAACCACATTACATCTCAAAAAAAAAAAAAAAAAAATGCTGATGAATATGTATCTTTTCTTTCCTGGCCAGGCTTCATGATTACTGCCTTCTCCACACTCAAGCTAAGATGCCCTTAATAGGATCATGTTACTTACCATTAGATCAAATCTTTCAACCTCCTCCTGCCCAACTTTTCCGACTTCTGGTCCATGCAGGGCCAGTTTCTTTACTTTCTGTCTTTTAGAACAGTGGTCTCCAAAATGGCACAGAGATGGCCTGTTAGAGTATAGGGAGAAAGCGTCTGAACTTCTATTTCTGTTTATCTTTTAATCTGAAAATAAAAGACTGAATGAAAGAACAAAAAAAAATCAAGACTGGTAATGCACATAATTTATATAAATTTGAATAAATATACAAATTTTTGAGGGTGAATGCTCAAAACTTTTTTACAAATTAAGATACATGAGTCCAAAGAACATTGGTCTAGATGTAGCACTGAAATTCTTTTATTATTATTATACTTTAACTTCTTTCTGACGTATACTTAATATGTGCCATGTTGGTGTGCTGCACCCATTAACTCATCATTTATATTAGATATTTCTCCTAATGCTGCCCCTCCCCCTGTCTCCCACCCCATGACAGGCTCCAGTATATGATGTTCCCTGCCCTATATCTAAGTGTTCTTATTGTTCAGTTCTCATATGAGTGAGAATATGCGGTATTTGGTTTTCTGTCCTTGTGATAGTTTGCTAAGAATGATGGTTTCCAGCTTCATCCATGTCCCTGCAAAGGACATGTACTCATCCTTTTTTATGGCTGCATAGTATTCCATGGTGTATATATGCCACATTTTCCTAATCCAGTCTATCATTGATGGACATTTGGGTTGTTTCCAAGTCTTTGCTATTGTGAATACTGCCACAGTAAACATACATGTGCATGTGTCTTTATAGTAGCATGATTTATAATCCTTTGGGTATATAGCCAGTAATGGGATCAGTGGGTCAAATGGTACTTCTAGTTCTAGATCCTTGAGGAATCGTGACATCGTCTTCCACACTGGTTGAACTAGTTTACGTTCCCACCAACAGAGTAAAAGCATTCCTATTTCTCCACATCCTCTCCAGCATCTGTTTTTTCCTGACTTTTTAATGATCACCATTCTAACTGGTGTGAGGTGGTATCTCATTGCAGTTTTGATTTGCATTTCTCTGATGACCAGTGATGATGAGCATTTTTTCATGTGTCTGTTGGCTGCATAAATGTCTTCTTTTGAGAAGTGTCTGTTCATATCATTCGCCCACTTTTTGATGGGGTTGTTTTTTTCTTGTAAATTCGTTTAAGTTCTTAGTAGATTCTGGATATTCATTGTCAGATGGATAGATTGCAAAAATTTTCTTCCATTCTGTAGGTTGCCTGTTCACTCTGATAGTAGTTTCTTTTGCAGTGCAGAAGCACTTTAGTTTAATTAGATCCCATTTGTCTATTTTGGCTTTTGTTGCCATTGCTTTTGGTGTTTTAGACATGAAGTCCTTGCCCATGCCTATGTCCTGAATTGCCTAGGTATTGCCTAGGTTTTCTTCTAAGGTTTTAATGGTTTTAGGTCTAACATTTAAGTCTTTAATTCATCTTGAATTAATTTTTGTGTAAGGTGTAAGGAAGGGATCCAGTTTCAGCTTTCTACATGTGGCTAGCCAGTTTTCCCTGTACCATTTATTAAATAGGGAATCCTTTCCCCATTTCTTGTTTTTCTCAGGTTTGTCAAAGATCAGATGGTTGTAGATGTGTGGTGTTATTTCTGAGGCCTCTGTTCTGTTCCATTGATCTATATCTCTGTTTTGGTACCAGTACCATGCTGTTTTGGTTACTATAGCCTCGTAGTATAATTTGAAGTCGGGTAGCATGACACCTCCAGCATTGTTCTTTTTGCTTAGGATTGTCTTGGCTATATGGGCTCTTTTTTGGTTTCATATGAACTTTAAAGTAGTTTTTTCCAATACTGTGAAGAAAGTCATTGGTAGCTTGATGGGGATGGCATTGAATCTATAAATTACCTTGGGCAGTATGTCCATTTTCATGATATTGATTCTTCCTATCCATGAGCATCGAATGTTCTTCCATTTGTTTGTGTCCTCTTTTATTTCGCTGAGCAGTGGTTTGTACTTCTCCTTGAAGAGGTCCTTCACATCCCTTGTAAGTTGGATTCCTATGTATTTTTTTCTCTTTGTAGCAATTGTGAATGGGAATTCACTCATGATTTGTCTCTCTGTTTGTCTGTTACTGGTGTATAGGAATGCTTGTGATTTTTGCATATTGACTTTGTCTCCTGAGACTTTGCTGAAGTTGCTTATCAGCTTAAGGAGATTGTGGACTGAGATAATGGGGTTTTCCAAATATACAATCATGTCATCTACAAACAGAGTCAATTTGACTTCCCCTTTTCCTAATTGAATACCCTTTATTTCTTTCTTCTGCCTGATTTCCCTGGCCAGAACTTCCAACACTATGTTGAATAGGAGTGGTGAGAGAGGGCATCCCTGTCTTATCCCAGTTTTCAAAGGGAATGCTTCCAGTTTTTGCCCATTCAGTATGATATTGACTGTGAGTTTGTCATAAATAGCTCTTATTACTTTGAGATACGTCCCATCAATACCTAGTTTATTGAGAGTTTTAGGATGAAGGGCTGTTGAATTTTGTTGAAGGTCTTTTCTGCATCTTTGAGATAATCATGTGGTTTTTGTCATTGGTTCTGTTTATGTGATGGATTACGCTTATTGATTTGCATATATTGAACCAGCCTTGCATCCCAGGGATGAAGCCAATGTGATCGTGGTGGATAAGCTTTTTGATGTGCTGGTGGATTCGGTTTTCCAGTATTTTATTGAGGATTTTTGCATCGATGTTCATCAGGGGTATCAGTCTAAATACTCTTTTTTTTGTTGTGTCTCTGCCAGGCTTTGGTATCAGGATGATGCTGGCCTCATAAAATGAGTTAGAGAAATTCCCTCTTTCTCTATTGATTGGAATAGTTTCAGAAGGAATGGAACCAGCTCCTCTTTGTACCTCTGGTAGAATTCGGCTGTGAATTTGTCTGGTCGTGGACTTTTTTTGGTTGGTAGGCTATTAATTATTGCCTCCATTTCAGGGCCTGTTATTGGTCTATTCAGAAATTCAACTTCTTCCTGATTTAGTCTTGGGAGGGTGTATGTGTCCAGGAATTCATCCATTTCTTCTAGATTTTCTAGTTTATTTGCATAGAGGTGTTTATAGTATTCTCTGATGGTAGTTTGTATTTTTGTGGGGTCGGTGGTGATATCCCCTTTATCATTTTTTATTGCATTTATTTGATTCTTCTCTCTTTTCTTTTTTATTAGACTTGCTAGTGGTCTATCAATTTTGTTGATCTTTTCAAAAAACCAGCTCCTGGATTCACTGATTATTTGAAGGGTTTTTTATGTGTCTATCTCCTTCAGTTCTGCTCTGATCTTAGTTATTTCTTGTCTTCTGCTAGCTTTTCAATTTGTTTGCTCTTGCTTCTCTAGTTCTTTTAATTGTGATGTTAGGGTGTCGATTTTAGATCTTTCCTGCTTTCTCTTGTGGGCATTTAGTGCTATAAATTTCCCTCTACACACCGCTTTAAATGTGTCCCAGAGATTCTGGTATGTTGTGTCTTTGTTCTCATTGATTTCAAAAAACATCTTTATTTCTGTCTTCATTTTGTTGTTTACTCAGTAGTCATTCAGGAGCAGGTTGTTCAGTTTCCATGTAGTTGTGTGGTTGTTAGTGAGTTTCTTAATCCTGAATTCTAATTTGATTGCATTGTGGTCTGAGAGACAGTTTGTTATGATTTCTGTTCTTTTGCATTTGCTGAGGAGTGCATTATTTCCGTTCTTTTGCATTTGCTGAGGAGTGCATTATTTCCAACTATGTGGTCAATTTTGGAATAAGTGCAACATGGTGCTGAGAAGAATGTATATTCTGTTGATTTGGGGTAGAGAGTTCTGTAGATATCTATTAGGTCCACTTGGTGCAGAGCTGAGTTCAAGTCCTAGATATCCTTGTTAACCTTCTGTCTCATTGATCTAATATTGACAATGGGATTTTAAAGTCTCCCATTATTACTGTGTGGGAGTCTAAGTCTCTTTGTACGTTTCTAAGGACTTGCTTTATGAATCTATGTGCTCCTGTTTTGGGTGCATATATATTTAGGATAGTTAGCTCTTCTTGTTGAATTGATCCCTTTACCATTATGTAATGGCCTTCTTTGTCTCATTTGATCGTGTTGATTTAAAATCTGTTTTATCAGAGACCAGGATTGCAACCCCTGCTTTTTTTGCTTTCCATTTGCTTAGTAGATCTTCCTCCATCCCTTTATTTTGTGCAAAGACATGTGTGTCTTTGCACGTGAGATGGGTCTCCTGAATACAGCACACTGATGGGTCTTGACTCTATCCAGTTCGCCAGTCTGTGTCTTTTAATTAGGGCATTTAGCCCATTTACATTTAAGGTTAATATTGTTATGTGTGAATTTCGTCCTGTCATTATGATGTTAGCTTGTTATTTTGCCCATTAGTGGATGCAGTTTCTTCCTAGCATTGATGGTCTTCACAATTTGGCATGTTTTTGCAGTGGCTGGTACCGGTTGTTTCTTTCCATATTTAATGCTTCCTTCAGGGTCTCTTGTAAGGCAGGCCTGGTGGTGACAAAATCTCTCAGCATTTGCTTGTCTGTAAAGGATTTTATTTCTCCTTCACTTGTAAAGCTTAGTTTGGCTGGATATGAAATTCTAGGTTGAAAATTCTTTTCTTTCAGAATGTTGAATATTATCCTCCCCCCCCCCCCCCCCCCCCCCCCCCCCCCCCCCCCCCCCCCCC